>NC_061489.1:7167529-7330029 GCF_022539355.2 Hippoglossus stenolepis
TCCTACGGGTAGACCGCGTTCTCCAAAAGATGCAGCACCTGAATGAGACACAGCTATCGATTGCTGGAGGACTAAGTGTTGGTGTTTCAGTTTGGATTTTGTTGGTACAACACAGCTTTTAGACAAACTCAAAACCCAGAAATCTGTGGGTGTAAAGTGCTGTAAGGTAACGTGAATGTCTAAGGATCACATTCGTCTTCTCTGCAGCGAAAGGGCCCCTGTGAAGATTTCTATTGATTAGAGCTTTCCCAAAGTGCAGTAAACATTCTGTTAGAGCCACATTACAGTTAATAGCCTGTTGGTGACATGTTGGAGTAAACACAGCAGAGAAACGTGACCTGCGAGTTCACTGGAATTATCTGGAGATGAAAACAGGAAAGTTACACTTGCATATGTTTTTTCGTGTAGGTGTCTGTTGACATGACAGAGACACAGACGTGGGACGGAAGTAATATGCAACTATGGCTTTAGTTTCTTGAAGGTTCTGAGGAAGTTTAAATTTCAATAAAGTCCATTCTAAGTTCTAAATTTGAACCTCCTCTATTTGTGGAAAGGTTTGGCAGCAACATTTTGGGTTCTCCCTCCGGCAGCAGCTCAGGCTGATGATTTGTTTCCGACAAATGGAGTCTTTTTATTCAGAAACTTTGCCTGCAACAGTGTCGCGTACTTCACCTTTAGGGTCAAAGGTACAGAACAGAGAATATGCTGATGAACACATGAAAGCTGCATTAGCTTCTTTATACATATTCAAGTGATAATAAGTAGATTTTTCTGCCCAGACGAGCCCATGAGTGGACTTATAGGTTAAATCATCCTGGAGGGGAAGAGTCATGCAGTTTATTTGTGTCCTTTCAGATGTCCTGTTCCTCTACAATTCATATGTTGGCAAAGAATAAGAAAAAATAAATAGTATTTGTTCGTGATATCTGGTAATGCTTTGCATGTTGAGTATCAGGTTTGGAGCAGCTGTGGTCGGTTCCTGCAGGCTTTGAAACACAGTTAACAACAGGTTGAAGTTATCTCGTGAAATAAAATCACATCTGCAGATATAGACCAAAGCATATGTTCTCAGTTTGTGAAAACTTCCCCATGCCTAAAGAGAAACCCACTGACCTGAAACACAGACGTGAGGTGTACCATCCCACCACATTGTGTTTAAAGGTGAACCTGCAGTTTGTGAAATATTCAGCGACGAGAAAATAGCATCTGCTGAGTCGACTCAGAGCGGAAGCGTCAATGAGATGCATCGTTCGTCGTGTGTCGATGCTCAATAAAAGCCTCAGTTGGAGGTTATTATGTTGTCGTTAAACTCTTTGAATCAACCGCTCGTGTGCCTCCTGTTGCTTCAGCACGTGCACACACACAAACACACACACATTTGTACTTCTATCTTAGTGAGGACACTACTTAGCATAATGCATTCCCTAGCCCCCCTACCTTACCTTAACCATCCAAACTAAAAGCCTAACCCTAACCTAAACCTAATTCTAACCCTAACCCTAAAACCAAGTCTTAACCCTGAAACAGCCCTTTGAAAAAGTGAGGACGGGGCCTAAATGTCCTCCCTTTCCAAATATGTCCTCACTCTGTTGGGTCTATACTTAAAATGGTCCTCAAGTACAGTCCCTCACACTCACACACACACACATGCACGTCTCTCTATAGTTGTGAGGACACTCATTGACATAATGCATTCCCTAACCCTAACCCAAACCAAATTCTAACCCTAACCCTAAGTCTTAACCCTCCAAATGGCAATTTAATTCGTGAGGACCAGCCAAAATGTCCTTTACAATGTCAAAATGTCCTCACAATGATGGTATTGAACCAAAAATTGGCCCTCATAACTATAGATAGACATGCACACACACACACACACACACACACACACACACACACACACACACACACACACACACACACACACACACACACACACACACACACACACACACACACACAGAGCATAGGTGAGTTGAAGAAAGCTGTTTTGTTTTTATCGCCCCATAAACCTCAGCTGGGACCTAAGATGGAGTGAAAGAAGAGACGTTTGCAGCTTTTTGGAGTGTAGAGTATCTCACACACACACACACACACCACCCAATGCAAGGCAGTTTGATTACAGGGCTATTTACATTACAACATAGAGCGACAGAGAAAGGGGGCGAGGGATTGGCAGAAAGAGAGAGAAGATGGTTTCCAGATGTGAGGTGGAATTCAGAGCTACAGAGCAACTCCCCTCCTCCTCCCTCGCTGTGCACAGACACAGAGATCTGGATCGGCCTGTGCATGTTGTAATGGAGAGAATAAGAGACGGAGAGAAACCACAAAAGAGAGGAGAAGGAAAAGGCGTTGCTCTGCAGGGGTGGGCGAGCGAGAGGAACCAGAGCCAGCAGAGAGAGAAAGGACGAGTGGAGATGAGGAAGGGGATGGGAGGAATACAGAACCAGAGGAGAGGGAAGAAAAGCAGGGCCTCTTGGCTGACCGCAAGTCCAGACATCTGAATCACATTTCAGCTCGGCGGAGGCTGTTCAGGAGTCGGCGAACAACAAATCCACCAAAGTTAAACACTGTGGAGATTTGTTTTCCAAAATAACATGTTTCGGCAAAATATCTGCTGTGAAATATATCGCAGCAGTGCTGTTCTGTTCAGCGAATCCGCGTGCAGTGTTCACGTCAGGTGATGCAACATGGCTGGAGATGTGCTGATGAAAGGGGAGTTTTGCAACTTTGCAACTTAAATTTTCAGTTGACAAATAAAGTAAATTACAATTATACCAGATGCATCAGCCGATCTGCGTCAAAATGTTATGGTCCCTGACCCATACCACATCCTTCCCAGAACAATTTTCTGACTATTTGACTAATTTCAATGTTTTCACAAATTTTAAACTAGTTTTTATAAAAATGCAATATTTACTTACAATATTTGAAAAGGTTAATAATAAAAATATAAATGTAGATCATACTGAATTACTTTAGTTCTATAAATAATCTGATCTTCTGTTACAAATTGATATAGATTGTAATTTACTGTGTTTTCAAAAGTTGTTTCAATGTTTCACATTGTAAACTTTTTATATTTTGGATACTATAATATTACAATAATATGAGCTGAGGTCTGAATCTAATCAACCAGAAAAACTGAAAACACCTAAATGAACTTTTCAAATTATATTTTAAGAAGATGCTCGTAATGTTATTGTTGATATTCTCTCTCTCTCTCTCTCTCTCTCTCTCTCTCTCTCTCTCTCTCTCTCTCTCTCTCTCTCAGTGGGTCCACACTGAGCCGTTTCAGGAAATACCAACATCCCCTCATTTTTTTCTTCGAAGGGAAACTGACCGACATTCCTCTTGGCTCTGTAAACAGTAATCTGTATGATTGATACATGCATATATTTATATATATAAATATATATATATATATATACACACACACTCATGTACACATACACGTATCAATGTGAACTGAGCCATGTCAACACTGAAGAATTTATACACGCGTAGAGACATTGGATCTCCATGTTTTGAAGAACTGCTCTTGTGGATTTCTCTGGAGGTAAAAGAAGTGCCCGGTCATAAATCTGCCTCCACGGGGGTGTATTTAGATTCCTTTGCAGAAGACTTGGAGCCAAGTTAATTTTCACACTGAAGAAGAAAAGCAACATGCCTGGTTTGGGTTTGCTGTGACTGACACCTTGGATAATTAAACTTGCACTAATGGAGAATGTTCTGTTATCAAATCACTGTGTGATGTGACAGTTGTCCATCATGGTGACAAACCTACAGATTATTATAACATGCACATAGACTTTTCAGTCCCCTTCAGCTCATTGTTTTGTCGTCCACAGCCTTTACGTTTTAGTTGACTCTAGACTGTATATAAAGAAGAGCAAAGCATCTCCACTTCCTCCCACAATCCAGAAAGAAAGCAGAACTATCCCGGATCCAAACGCGGCCATCTTGCATCTGTGACCTCATTTGGAGAGTCAATAGTGATCAGGTGATGGAGCCACGGTATCGAGGTCCCACTGATACATGCACTTGCCCAATTGCGAGCTAGTCTCAGCTGTCAATCTTCGTGTTTCACCCTGTTTTTTAGCATCAGATAACTAATTTAAATGTACAATTAGCACCTGACCATACACCAGTTTGATAAGAAACACCTAAAATTACAGAAAACTTTTAGGAGGCAAGGTTTACGACCTATACTGCAGCCAGCCACTAGGGGGTGATCAAGGTGCTTTGGCTTCACTTTTGGGGAGTTGTCATGTTGCTTTCTGTACAGTCTTCGCTGTCATCGCTACTATTTTCCACTGTTTCCCCAGCACTGTATGACAGACATGTTCTTTAGTTAGTCAGCAACTAACTAAAGAACATGGCAACGCATCTAGCAGATGAAGAGACAGACATTTTGTTCAGGAGTTGTGGAGAAAAGAAAATGAGAATCAGCACTGGGATTTCCACTGGCCACTGGAGCTAAAACCTTTGACCTGCCATGACAATCAGCAGATGACACAAAATGTAAAACTCACTATATGACCCTAAAACAACCCCGCTTTCAATAACCAGCAGCTGAATGCCAACTTAACCAGTTCGTATTTATATATTATATATATTAACTTTGCTTTAAGAGGAACCAGACTGAATGTTTTGAAGCTTTGTGTTTTCAGAATAGTTTCCCCACAAGTTTCACTCTGTTATAGAAATCAATACATAATCGAAATCAAACAAATGCAGACTTATTTCATACTGAAATGAATACAAGAGAACAAGAAGCCTGAATCTGACTTCGTGAAACTTTGTCCTTCTGGAGCAAAGAGTGAGACTCAGGATGGGAAATCCCTTCTTCCTGGTTCCTGGTATTAATCTCAAGCAAAGCTGGGGCAGCACTGAATGTATTGGTGGAAACACTGATTACACACATACATTAAAATGGTGGAAATCTTTTGTGTACTTCAGCCTGCGAGGGTCCTTCTTGATGGTTTATTGGCAATGTCATGTGGAAGACATTTCATAGTGTGTGTGTGTGTGTGTGTGTGTGTGTGTGTGTGTGTGTGTGTGTGTGTGTGTGTGTGTGTGTGTGTGTGTGTGTGTGTGTGTGTGTGTGTGTGTGTGTGTGTGTGTGTGTGTGTGTGTGTAAAGGAATTTCTCAATCCCTGCAGCATGATGTGGACCTGCTGGGTTGTACAACTGATACAGACTGACTGTCTTTGTTTACACTGACACACACACACAGTTCAGTGACTTCGACAGATTAAATCAATTTCAACATGTCTGACGATCTAAATGAATCACTACATTCAGTCTGGGCATGTAGGAATTGAGAAACTCATTCCACTGCCACCACTCTTCCAGTGAATGATTAATGTGATTTGGAGGTTGTTGTCACTTTCTTGGGCCAATATTCCTGCAGCTGCCTCACCACTACCACAATACTTTGTGTATTTGTGTTACAGGGTTCAGCTCAGAGGTCCTGCTTGGGTGTGGAAGCATTTTTACTAGATGTAGATTTTGAAACTTTTACTTGAAATCTCACTTAGTCTTCGACTGTTGAAAAATTGGAAGACACACCTCATCACACATCATATTTTAAAAAGTCGCAATGATCTGTAGCAATGATTTACGTAATCGTCGCCAGATAGCTAAAATTGACTCCTTCTTTGAATTGTGTATGTCTGAGAGGATCGAGCAGCAGGGAATCTCTGGATCAACCCTCTAAATTCACCTCGTAGCCACACACACACATAAGTACTGGGAGCTGTAGTTAGTTAAGCTTCCTACTTATCATGATTAGCTGCGACAGGCTGTTGCGCGACCGCTAGGCCTCCTGCTGAGGCAGATGATTAAAGTTAGGTGTTTTTGTGTAAGCAGTAGATGGTGATATGCAGGAGTTTTGATGGCCAAAACTGATATCAAAGAGATGCCTCTTAATGTACACTATTTTATTCATCAACAGTGCTTTACTGGTGGCACTGGCTCCCACTATTCATGCTTTGCAGATGCATCAAATATCCGTCATGGTCCCATCACAAGCATCTGTCCAATGAGAAAATTGATGTCTGTCATCACTAAGTGCTGTACTGTATATTGATTAATAAAAAAAAGGAAATCCATTGAATGAAAGTAGGACAGAGTAATGTACCAGTGTGCTATATACTGAATTGATCCATAGTGATTCAACACTCTGAGGCTTCTTTCTATGGATGACAACCTTTAAAGGATTATTGCAACATTTTGGAAAACTTGCTGGATAGTATTTCCTCAAATAGAAACTGGCATTTAGTAACATGTTCTGGAAAAAAACAAGGCTAAGCTTCTGGTGCCTGTCATATAATGTGCATGGCAGCTAAGCATAACTTTTCTGTACCAAGGACATGCACAAGGCTAAACTGTGTGATGGCAACATTGGCAGCACTCACACATTCTTGACCTGATGCAGCAAATTATTCTCAAAACCTAAGAGCAGCCAAGCATGGGAATAAACTCTGTCAAAACAAAAAAAAGATTTTGAGAAATTGAAAGTAAAACTCAAGTTAAATTATCTCAGGAACTGATCCTAACAAGTTAATATTCAAACCACTGGCCACATTATGCTAATTGCTTAACGAGACCAGCAACGTGGCAAGGTTGGCTATGTTTATTGGTTGAGTTGATTCGGTGTAGGCGTGAAGATTGATGTTTGGTTAGAGTTAGGGAAAGAATATCAGGGTCAGAAAATCCGAGGTAGGTAGAGTTGAGAAAAACAATTTATCTTCTCACTTTAACCAGCTGGCAAACTGACATTATTTAAACACCTAGCATTTAATGTTTCATACAAATGATCTCTACGTAATTACCGTAGACTGTATTTATAGATGGAGGATGCGTCTCCTCTCCCTTTCACTTTCCAGAAATAAAGCCAAAATATCCTACATACGAATGCTGCCATCTTGTCATCTAGAGTCTAAGCAGTGGTGATTGGACGATAAAGCAGCGGTGTAGAGTCTCAACTGTCAATCATAACATTTCACCCTGTTTTTGTATCTAATTATCAATTAAAATCAAACTTGGAGAAGAAATGAAGCTTGAACATAAGAACTGATAAGAACTAACCACTAGTGTGATAAGAACTAACCAAAACGACAAAAAACATCTTTGAGAAAAATGTATTTGACATGTATTTATCGTTTTAGTTTCGGTGCATGTCCCATCAACTAACATAGAGGAGGCGGGGTTATGACCTGCACTTCAGCCAGCCACTAGGGGGGGATCAAGACACTTTGGCTTCCCTTTTGGGGGGGCCATCATTTTGTCCATCTTTGTATACCCTTTTATACCAAAGTGTTGAGACAGACCAGCCTAAAGTTGAGCTACAGTCTTCTCACATGGCTTTCAAAGGTTCACAACTAAAGGGGTTGTTATAGTACATCTGTTTTCAGTATAGAAATAAAACCTTGGTATTTGTCAGTTTATAAAATAATTCATTTTGAACACAACTAAACAGTGGAGAGAGAAAAGGAGGAAGAGTAGAACCGAGTCGGAGGATAAGGTCATGGGGGGCAGTCGCTTGTTCCCACTTGCCTCCTCCCTCATTCCTCCCTCTTTATCTTCCCCCTCCAGCCCTCCCTCGGCAGTATTACCAGCCGTGGTTACTCGGAGGAGAGGAGCGAGGCATGCAGCAGCCACTCACTCATTTTGTCAATTGTTTTTCCCTCTAGCTGACTACCCGACACTGCGAGGACTTGTATTATACTTCCGAAGCCAGGATTAGACAGGGGAAAAAGTCCTTTTCCTGTTTTTGAAGACACATGTGATCCTGATTCATTTCAGAAGGACATTCCTGTTGTTCTAAATTTCTACCTATTCATTTTGAGCTTCTTGTGTGGTGTTCTCAACCTGCTGTGATACAACCAGGGCTGCCCGTTGGAATTGGCCGTCCTGCATCAGACGTTCTGATCTCTGGAGAAATGTCTGAAGTCTGACTTTAGTGGAGCTCCAAAGGGGGAGGAACCTCACAGGATGGTTTGACTTTGAAGAGAGAGTCATCTACGCTCGTGTCCTGCATCTTCTCTGCTGCAAAGAGAGAGAAGTCATTGGTTTTCAGGAAGGAGAAGTAGACTGGTGTGGAAGTAAACCACCAGGTGTTGGATGTGAGGGTTTCATATTCCACAGACCAGGGGAAAACCCTAATTTTTTTTTACAAAGACTGAGGACTTTTCAAGCTTTTGTTCCACGTCAGTGTTACAACATGGCTGGGATGTATGGATGCTTCAAGGGCAGGAAGTAAGTTTCACTCATTAAAAAAAAATTGTTTTGACATCACACCTGACAACATAATATTGCTCATTCATATTGCTTCACCGACATGCCCAGTCACATCATGAACACCGTTTCCAAATCTGTGTCGGCGGACAGGGGTGTAATTTGGCTCTTTAAAGGGATCTGTCATTTTCAGCACATAACAAAAACCATTGACAACAAGATAACACAGGATATATATATTATGTTAATGGAGAAACACTCTAATACTTGAACTCCTTATTCACAGATGGCCATATTGAGTTGAGCAAATAAATAAATCCTTCTTAGAGGGCACTGATTCTGTGTTTTGTTGCACCACTCTACTAAACCTTTTGTTTGTCTTTGTTTATTGAGACAATTGATGACTTGTAGTTGGCAGTAACAGTCAGCTGTATGACTCAGAGCTGACTGACTGAATACTCTGTTTTTATACTGCGACTGACAGGTTTTTCAGAAATTCCCACAGCTGAAGTTTGATCCTGACACAGAATCAAGTGGATGAAAACAAATTGCCCTGGATCAAATCATGTTGTTTATCTGTTGATGATGTGATACTTGATATCTGCAGCTATGAGAGTTTCTTTTAATTTAAATCTGACTTGTTCTGCTCCTGCTGATGGAAGTCATCACTGCTTTTAAATATAGGACTCGGGGCTTGGCAGTGTGATGGGACCACAGAGGGTTCATATAATGAGGGCCTTTAGCTTTTTGACTTCAGTAAAGAATCTTTTTTGTACCAAAGCTTAATAGATGTGGTGTTGGATGCACTGACACCCACGTCCACTTTCTTTATCTTTGTCCTTTCAGTATCATGACATGGAAACAATACAAGCTTGTATGGCCACTCAGCAGAGTTGACCAAGACAAACATTTTGTTTGTGGGTGTGTGACGCAGCGAAAGAAAGTGAATAAGAAGGAGAGGGGATGAGTTGCATGACAGCTGCACAAAGATTCCACTAAAGAACCACAACTGTGTTAGCCTGGAATTCACTGAAACCACAAATAACTTCTCACCACAAACTGGGAATATGCAGGAATTGTTGATGTAACAGAGTTGACCCCGACAAACACACGACTGATGGTGCCTTCAAATACAACTTGTAAAGACAACACGGTTGTTAGGTTTCTGGCAATAAAAAAATCATTTCTAAATTATATTCTTGTACCTTTTTGTCTTCCTTTTGTTTATTCCAACTTCATGTTAAAAACTGACAAACCAGCAGGCGCCAACAAATCAAACTCATTTATTTGTAGTGTTGCCACGACTTATTAACTAAAAAGTCATGGCTCAACACTCGAGCATGGTAAACACAGAGCTGCTTTTAAACAGCTCTCTATCAAGTAAAGATTTCAAGCATGTTAAAATGGACCTTTTGATATACCCCTCAACTGCTTTGAGACCATAGCTGTTAAACCTGGGTACAGGAGGCCTGTTGGATGTCACAAGCAACAATACAACAGCAAAATACACAGCACAAGAGTTTAGTGAGTGGTGTCTTAACAAAACTAAAAACACAAGTAATGGGAATTGATTTAAATGAGCTTCTGATGTGGCAAATGTTAACAAACGTGTCTAGCTAGCATTTTCGTGTGTCACCGTTATTTAATGTGTGTATCTAAAAATATGTATTTTTGAATTGCAGTTATGTTTCAAGGAAAACAATTTGCAGTTTGAAATATATTAACATTACAATATCTAGACTTAAATCCAGTCAGCTGGAGGCAGAGCAAACTGACAGTTACTGGATGAGTGAAGGCTGTTTGACTCCTCCTGCTGGGTGTCAGACCGTGGGGTCTTAAACACTCTAAAATGGTGTATATTTTCAATCATCTGAATCTTTGGCTTAAGGAAGTCTTTAATATGTTAAAATATTAAGCACTGCCTTTAATAATTAGGTAGGTCTTAATTATTTTAATTCTCATTTAACGCTTCTTCAGTCACACTCTTAAATGTGGTTGTTTTTGTTTTTTAAGAGAAATGTTTTGGCAGCATACAGATATTAGCACGCTGTAATAAAACAAGACCACTGTGGAAGTGATAAGTGAGTATACAACACCCTGGTCAGAACTTATCTCAGTTCAGTCAGCTTGGCTATGACAAGGACTATGCATCCTGTCTCTGCCTGGAGTTTGTGAGATAACTAGGATACTTCACCTTATCTACAATAACGTGGGACTCTGATATTCCTCCACATCTGTCATACTTGTCGTCTTTCTTTAATTTTGTTCATGATTGTCTTGGAAAAGTCTTGAATTTAACTTGTTGAAACCTGCAGAAACCCTGTTCTAGGTTAAACTAAGAATTCGGAATGGTACAACTTTAAACTGCATGTGTCTTGCATGAGAAGGAAGCTGGACTGGCATAACAGCATGACTAAAGGTGCAGGGTTGATGGTTTAATTACCCACAACCCACAACCCAATTGGTTTTAGTGGAACATTTTAATTCACAGAGAGCAGAGCAGAAGTAGTTTTTGCAATAGCGAGGCAGGTTCAACCCCATGTGCACGGGGGTTGCAATAAGGCCAAAGACAAGTGTGCGTTCTCCCTCTCTCATCAGGGCCCATCTTTCCCAATGCTTCCTTGATCCTTATGTAACCAGAGAGGGATGAGTTTGCTCAGCAGGAATGGTGATGCAGCTGTAAATGAATGTAGACTGTACAGAGTGACTGATGAGCGTGTTTGGTCAGTTTCTGTCTGAGTCCATGTAAGGCCTGTTGCTAAGAGAGCAGCCCCATCTCACACAGGAGGGGACTGGAGATGGGGGAGAGATTGGAGCAAAGAAAGAGAGCTGGAAGATGAGAGAAACCCCCAACCCCAAATAAGTGTTTTTCAAATTGCAACCAAACCACAGGGATGAAAGGCTTTTTTCGAGCCATCTGGACAATAATGTTGCTCTGGACAATGATTTTAAACTTGAAGCTAACATGGAAACTTTATTTTAGTGCAACTCCGTTTAGGAATAAATAATAAACAGGCCAAGGATCAGAGTTAGGATTTTTCTGGTAAGATGTAGTTACATCTACACCTAAAGTTAATCCATTTGTTAAAATAAACACTATGCAACACTCTGTGTTTATCGATCCATCACGTCCAGTAGTTTGGTTAAAAGGTTTTTTGTAAGCTTGTGATTTTCCATGAAACCACTCAACCTCTGACTACTTTACCCTCATTGTGTTCCAACATGTGCAAACCCTGTTTCCAGCCAATGAATAACCATTGTTTTAAATAGTTCCGGCTGGATTACTACACTACTAGTCCAGATTAATACAGTCAGACGTGCTGGAATAAGAAGCTGAGATTTATTTTCTTACTGTTCTGGGAATTTCTTTGCAACAGAAGGTCTCTGGTTTTGTTTCAGACTCTGAATCACTGCCGTTGCATGCAAACACACACATTGCCACTCACTGGACTCGAACCAAACCACATTTTATAACTCTGGGATTTCCTCCGTTTACTTAACCAGGAGGAGATGAAACAAATAATAGTGCTCACATTTGTTTTTCTAAACCCAAGTGAGTCATATTTTTCAAGATGTGCCCACAGCAGTGAGGTAGAAAATACATGACTACAATGTCATGATAACATAATTATGGACATTATGGATACCACATGGTCAAAAATACAGTTTTATAGAGCACTTTCAAAACTGTTTACCACACGACTGGCTTTACCTGGGCTCGCTTATGTGACACATGGAATTCCAGTGAGAAATTGCTCTAGTAACAATGTAGCTTGTAACCATGACCCCTAATTGTAACTAAAAACACGAAGTCCATGAGAAGTGAACGGTGAGTGTCCCAAAATATCACCCAACAGGACAGTTTAAATGCCCCCTGCTTACAAGTGATGTTAACATTTTAGAAACGTGGCATTAGTATGAAAAGTTTAGAAAAAAAAGCTTTTTTCCATTCAGTACTGGACCCTTAAATAAATTCAACAAGGTGCCATGCAGTACTGTCAATCTCTTAGATCCTTTTTGAATTTTAAGGCATGGAACTCATTAGGAATTAATTTGATTGAATAATATCCTCCTTAGTCACTGGATCCTTCTGACCAGGCGGGCGTTGAATGGGTCAAGAAGGAAGTAGTTCAGTTATAAAGGTATGTGTGGTTTGATGTGGGGTACAAACCGGCAGCCAGAAAGAAAGGAGGGAATGTGAGACAATGACACAGGAGGTAAAGAATGGATAAACATCAAGGGGTGGAGGAAATAAAGAATTGTTGTGTTCAGCTGTGATATCTGGCCACATTCTTTATATACTTCTCATATCCTTTTATGGCCCTTTGGAGATGGAATAGACAATAACAAACCCTCATGTAAAAGCTCTTTAACATGTGGGAAGAGAGTAATGGGAGAGTGAAAGATGTTTGTCCTGGGAAGATGAGACCTTTTTTACGTGCTGTTCTCCGTTACTCATTTTTAACAGCCAGAATTTTTTCAGGATGTTTTTATCCAGCTTTTAATTTAGCTCTGTTTTGTGGTGGATCAGCAGGCTCTATTGAAGGCCCTGTTGACCTATCAGTAGAAGAATCTAATAAATAATGATGGAGGAGGACACATGCAGGCAAAGCCCTGCTGATCAGATCATCACAACACCGAAGTGTATGAGAAGCAGCGTGTGTGGGAATATTTTAGGTACTACTCCCTAAATGGCCAAATTACCAAGTAAATTATTTGCAAACTGTTCATCAGATGATCATTTTAATGATTAATAGCATGCGCACAGTACAGACAACAGAATGATGATTTAGCTTGAGCCTAAAATATCATAATTCTATGTATCATATCTGATTTATTCCAGCATGTCAACTGAATATTAGATTGTTGTAACTTGTGATAATTGGGTGCCAAAAATGGGTAAATCTACACCTCCTCAATTTAGGTGCACAGGGCTACTTTATGTGTTGCACACACTGAGAAGTTGACATTCATGCTGGATATGTCTGTGTATACAACATGCCTGTCTCCAGCTATATCTGTACAGAGTGGTTCAGCCCAGTCCGCCTAGTTTATCATTTCAGCTGCCTGAGTCACTTCTGCATCTTTCTCGGTCTCGCTGTGGAAATTGAAGGCTTGTGGTTTGTCATTGATCCGCTAACAGCACATTACAGAGGCTGGTTCATCTGCAGTTCCTCCGCTCAGTCTCTCATCTCGTCCTACTTTTGCAGGGACTCAAGTTCAGGACTTGTTTTTCTGTCTCAAATACAGTTTGGGGAATAGTTTCCACAGTTCTCCGGCCAAGCACCTAAAAATGTGTCTTTTTTATGTCTCCCAAATGGATCCCACAGTGTGTTGTGCTGATGGGGATCCCCACTACTGAAGTAAGGGGCTAACAGAGTTGTGAAGTTAGTAGTGCAGAGCCCGTTTTAAACCTGCCTGTTAGGAATGGGCTGTTTGCTTTGTCTGTGGTGGTGCTGGTTGCAACTTTTCTCTGTGAAACTGAAAAAGTGACCTGCAGTAATTGAGCCAGATCTTTGGTCGCCTGTTTAATCAAAGTTTATTAATATTAAAACTATTGTTTGTTCAAATTGCACCGAATTTGACACTTTGGCACTTCCTTGACGCCGATAATATGAATGACCGGTTCTCAAGATGTGCGAGCCACATACAGACAGAGATTTCTGGAATTAGTAGATGGATAACAGTTATATACATTCTATGTATTCACCAAAACTCCGAAGCCTCAAACATCCCACCTTTTCTTCGGGTCTTGTTTTAAAATGTAAAGAAAAATACCTTCTCAAACCCTCTGTGATGGTCTGTGAATGAGCAGCTCTACTCGCGGTGATGGAATGTATGACAGAAAACAGAATTTCATTCATAAACAGCGGCAGCTCGTTGTGCTCTAACAGCTTTCACATGACTTGAGGTTCAGCTCTGCTTTCTCTGTGTACAACCGCACAGCTAAGCAGCTTGTTCTGTTTGAGCCAAATGGGAAATCATCACTGTAATTTCATCATGTTGTCCAGGGGAGAGGGCCATACTAGGTTTCTCGAACTTGTGGCAATCTGCGGCCACAGGCGTCGGATTTCATACATGTTTCACTCAACAATGGCAAAATATTTCTCTCAGAAGCTGCCATACATGGTGCATTAGTCCTTTGCTAAGCTCTCAGCTTCTGTCCCTGCTTCTGACTCATTGTAAGTCACTGTGCTCACTAATTGTTGTAGTAATGTAATCAGGTCTATATTAGCCCACTTAGTTAGTTAGTGCTGGTGGTACAGAGGGATTAGAGCTGGAGTGGATTTGTGTTGTAAAAGCTATGAATCCAATACGAGGCCTACTATTGAATGTCGTTAACTAGATGTATTCATTTTAGATAGACAAGAAGATACAGTCAGGACGCAGAGAAATTATTTCATTGTTATGATTTGGTTCATTAATGAATTAAAGGCTTAATTAATTCAAACAAAAACATAAACATAAACTCTTGCAGAATCAGAGGGTGCCAGAGTTATGAGTTAGTCTTAATAGGAAAAAAAAAAAAATGGATCATGTCCGATTCAGATAAGATTTCCAGTTCTTCCAGTTTTATCACATTTTTTAGTGGCATGTCTCAGAAAAAGTCAATCTTTCCATTATATAAATTTCCTGAACTATTTCTATCCATTCCAAAATGGGTGGAGACTCTTTACTCAGCCATTTCCTGGTTATTGCTTTCTTACTGGCTGCTTGTAGTATTTGTTGTAAATATTTATGGGATTTTTTTTCTCCAGGTATATCCCACTAACATTAAATTCAACATCTGTAAAAGCTTAGTTTCTGAGTTGGGGCCCATGCCATTGGAGGACGTTCAGCGTTGTCACATGCAGTCAGACATCATGTCAGACATCTGCATGTCGGTGTTGCTAAGAGCCAGTTAGTCAGCATCATAAGCCTGTGGTACGATGAGTCTGGCACCAGTGCCTCCACTGAGGGATTAAGGCTGGACTAGATTGGATTTGCTCTACGTCAGGACAGGATCCTTGTGGACATGTGTGTTCATGAGTCTTCATCATTCACTCCCTTGTTTTTCTGGATTTCTCTTTAATTTGCTTTAATAGTTTCCTCCCCTGATAGCAGCACTGATCCTAGACACTGGTTGTTTTCACTGTTTATACCTGGACTCTGTTCAGTCATGATGCATCTGTGTGGTCGAGATTTGGACTCTGTTCTGACCACATCAGCTGGACGAGACTTAATTAACAGCAGATGGCGTGGCACTGAGGTGTGTGTGTGTGTGTTGTTTTTGTGTGTGTGTGTGTGTGTGTGTGTGTGTGTGTGTGTGTGTGTGTGCCTAATTGTTAATGAGGTTATTTCATCTGTCTAATAAAGGCAGGCCTCCTACTGGTCTGAATACCTCTACTTGTTAATCCATTGTTATGTAATGAGCCTGATACACACACACACACACACGTACAAGCACAAAAACATTCCCTGTCTCGATACGCGCACACACGTAAACTCATCGGCTTCCAAATAAAGCTAATGATGTGCCTGAGAGTGTTTACACTGGAGTGCAATGCTGGAGAAGGATTAGCATCTGAAATAAAGATAAAGTTAATAAACAGCTGCCAGAAGACCGTCCTCGGAACAATGCAGGATGGAAAATGTTCATAATTAAAAAGTGGTCTGAAAGAAAACAATGCTCCCTAAAGCCAGGCGGAAAATGAAAACAAGTAAAGCACTGAGATGACTGTTGTGGTTTTGCATTTCGTAGAATAACAAGTTCAGTTCATGAAGTGATGTAACCTGCTCTTATATACGAGGATATAAAGTAAAGTGGGAGCTGCAGCTTGTTAAATGCTACACTGTGTCTGTCAAATGGAGTTTTAGTGTTTTGAGAAATAGCTCTTCATACAATTATATTGTTTTTCACACCCTCTTTAACATGTCAGATGTTATTATGTCATATTACGTTCAGCTCATGCAATATATTTGTTTAACACAGCAAAACAAATATGTTGTCTCTTGGAATGGTTCTAGTATTTTCCCTCTCATTTTCATAAGGTGGACAGAATATTAGAATCACCAGGTGCAATATAAATACTCAATGTAAGACTGCTTTTTCCCATGATTGTAAAATAACAGAGCTGATTTCGAACCAGCCTCATTATTCATTACCGCCACCAAGGAGCTATGTTTAATTACGCAAAAACTACTCAATTGATTTCCTTTTCATTTTGTGAAAGGGTGGGGCATGACCCAAAGAAGAGCCCATAAAATATTGGTGTGGATCCAGGTGGGGTGGGGGGGATTTAGGGTGTTTTTCAGCATTTTCACTTGATTTCTCAGAGAATAGTTCGTGTTTAGGGGACTGATTTTTATGAGTGTGTACAATCTGGTGCAGATCCAAATAAAATCCAGATGTAGTGAGTTTAAATTTGGTTTTATAAGGCGACTGTTTGGCCTTGGTAGAGGTATGATCTCTACTAAGTGCCATTCTAGTTGTATCTAAGCTATCTAATGTGGGACAGAAAACTGAGCCTGGTCCACTTCCACCTGCTGAGCCTCTGGGAGACAAACTGCATCTGAATGTCTGATGGTGTAGAAATTGGATCCTTGATTCTTTGTATTATGCTTTTCACTATTCCACTACATGTCTACAGTGGAACTCTTTACTGCAGCTTCTATAGGTAGCTCACAGCAAATCAAAACATCCCTTAAAAAACTGCCCATAAAGACTAGGTCTCATGCAGGGATGTGTTTTTATAGTGCAACCCAGAATCTGGAATTTTTCAAACAATAATGTCAAATTAATAATTTGATCGATGAAAGTGAGCCGGCAGCAGACATTTAGTTTCAGTCAATAACACTGATTTGACTTAATAGCATGTAACTTATATCTTTACTCAGCTATCGTATAAATATCTGATTAGAATAAAATTTCAAATAACTTCAAATAAATTAGTTGATTTAAAACAATTGGTTGTGGTGATGACAAAGTGTGAAGTTATAAAGCTACCACAAGCTGCCATTATAAAAGCTATAAAGCTCTACAAGCTTTATTTTCTTCTCTAATTCACAGACTTCTTTCATTCCATCTTTTTGCTTATTTACAGTAACGTGTGTAAATGGGTAAACAATCTTTCTACGTTCTTTGATTGAAACCCTCAGCTCTACAGTGGAAGGCCTCTGTGTTTACTCTGAGTCTGTTTTGCCTTTCTTCTCCCTCCTCCTGCTAATATTCGTCTGTTTATCTAACTGAGTCTTCTTTCTTTTCATGCTGCTCTTTCCCACAACCCCTCGCTCTGACCTCCTCCCTCCTTCTGTCTTGTGTTTGTCCCTGTCCTCTGTTTTCTCACTGTCTTCTCTCTCACTTCTCCTTGCACTTTATTGATGTGTCCCCCACTCATCCTCAATATTTCTTTATAATTCTCTTGCCCTCCTCTCTTGCTGTCTTTACAAATCCACCTCTCCTCCATTCCTCACCTTTCCCTGTCATCCCTCCATCCTTCTCATAGATGAAGCGGAGGATGTCACCATGGGGAGCCGGCTATGGAAGTGGGCGCAGGTCAGTCATGTTGACCCCTGACCCTCTGATCTTGAACCTGACACTTGCTCAGGATAGTAAAACACACATTAATCTTTGAACTTCTCCCTTTGTTGTAGAATCTCATCTGTGTGTTGCCTTAAAGTGAGACGCACTCTCCATCAAATGAAATTTGAAACTGAACTTAACAGAACTGAAGGAAGAGTTTAACATTTTGGGAAAAACTCTCATTTTCTATCTTGTTCCGAATTAGAAATGGAGAGGATTGATACTATGTCCGTATGTTAACTACGACACAGAGCTTTAGAATTGTGTTTGTTAGCATATTTCTACATTTTGGAGAGAGCCCGGCTAAAGCTTTTTTACTTGCTTTCTTCTTGCTAACTAAGCTAACTGCTAAAGTCTCGCAGCATTGCAGACATATCTCTACAGCATTTCCAAATGGGAATTGTTGTATTGTATTGTACCATATGCTCTCTATGTCATTGCATAATCCAAAAGTAGGTTGCAGCTGTCAGTCGGTTTACTGTGTTTAATTTTTTTCTACAAATTTTAAGATAATAGCCATAGTTCCTAAAATGTTAAACTACCCCTAGTTAGGGTATCAGTCCTTATATTTTCAGTGATAAATGAAATGCTGTGATATTTAGGATAACTCTACACTTCACCCTGAAATATCTCAACAGACAATAAAAGTACATTTTATAATGTTACTTTATTTTTTTCTTTTAGTAAATAGTATGTATATTATAGTATGTTCAGTCTCCCCACCCGTCACAATAGTCCAGTGGTTGTGTTGTAGGCTGTTTCCCCTCTCTCTCCTTCACTTCATCGTTTTCTGAGCTCATATCAAAGACAACATGTGTGCGTCTGTTTATCTGTGTTTGTTTCTGTCCATGTGTCTGCATCTGTTTCCTAGAGATGTTAATAAGGCTCTTGAACCTGTGTGTGTGTGTGCGTGTGTGTGTTGAACTCTTGGTTGTAGTGTTCCTGTGGCATCAGACAGGAAATGGATCAGTCCAATGTTATCAGCTCATAACAACAACGTCAGCCTGTGTCTTTTCATGGCCAAAATATTACAGACAATGAACTGAAATAAACAAAAGTGACAAAAGATACAAATCTCATTTATTTGTATGTTTGTGTTTCAGTTCATGATAAATGAGAAGAGGGTGGCGTTAATGATGGTCATGACTCTAACAAGGGTGTAGATGATGGTAATAGCTAATGATTATGCAATGGTAATACTGACGCAAGCCCTTCAGCACGTCAACAAACTCGGGAATGTTCCATCTGTTTCTATAATACAGACTCACTGTAAACACAGTTGACAAGAAGCTCTCCAGCCGCTTCCCTAATAGAGAGAAGGAGCCGGTTCACTCGAACAACAAACGTGAAAAAACATGGCTGTTCCTGTAAACGCTCCAAAAAGAAACAACGATTTCTCCACCATATTATAATATAGTGTATTATAGTGTATTGCAAAAACAGACCTAACTCAAGCTCAACTTACCAGTTTTCCTGGAGCTATCAACCATATCACATGGTCTTCAAAAGCGGAGTTTGCTCAGTTGTCATGGAGACGGTTATTCTGATAAACCAGCTCAATGGCTGTTATGATTTTATACAGAG
Organism: Hippoglossus stenolepis; assembly: GCF_022539355.2. Lineage (NCBI taxonomy): Eukaryota > Metazoa > Chordata > Actinopteri > Pleuronectiformes > Pleuronectidae > Hippoglossus > Hippoglossus stenolepis. The sequence goes on from NC_061489.1 coordinate 7,186,920, forward strand.
TGCTTTAAGGACTTCTCGTCTGTGTTGGCTCACAGTTATCCAAACTATGTTTGTGGTTTGGTTTGCCCTGATACCACGGTCATTAGTTATGTAACACATGAAAATGAAATTAGTTTTAATATTATTACTAGATCTTGGTCATTTTAGGTTTTTATTTAATTTTCTGCTCCTAGAAAATATCCTTTTGTTGGATTAGAAGTGGAAAAAAAGGATATTTTGCAGAGTTGAATGAGAAATTTTACAATACTCATATTTGTATGAGAAGCAGGAGGTTAGCTTGGCTGAAGTGTGGCTAAGAAAATATGCTAACCAAACGCATCTTAAACTTGGTTATGAACTTTTGTTTTATCTGTACGCAAACAAAAAGTTTTAACTTTACAATCTACATATACCTTTTAACTTCTATCGCACAAACTCTGTGTAAAAATGTTGTCATCTATCATTTTATATAATTTGTTGATTGTTAGCAAGATTATTGCACTAGGCTAGCTTTTTCTTCCTACTTCCATGCTGAGCTAAGCTAATCGTCTCCTATGGCTCTAACTTCATCTTAAACAGAACGATCTTTGAACGTACATCTCTGCAAGAACCAAATAAATGTTATTTACTATAAAACTGTTACTTTAAGGCCAGAATACTTTTATAGGTCATGGACTCTTGCAGACAAAATAAATTAAAATTGAATTACAATTATTTAGACCTTTTTAAGTCCTGGTAACACTTCTGCAACATGTTACTCTTATGTATTATCTCTATCATTTATCTTTAATATGCTCATTAGTGTTCATCTTGGTATCATATAAAACATTTGGTCTATCGTACCGCTATACATCCAATTTAAGGTGTAACAAATCTTCTAGTTCTACTAAATCTATTGTGACCAAGAGGATGGATGCAAGTGTCCCTGTTACCATAGAAACATCTATGGAAAAGTGATTGGTGGCTTAACATATAGAGTTGACAGTATGGGATGTGAAGTTAGTTCTTAAAAAACAAAGTACTTAGAAATGTAATGGTTACCCAAACCAGTGAAGAATCTGTAGCTTTTTTAGTTTAGCTGGTCTCATTGTCCTTTTCACCTCCGTTCACTTATGTGATATTGCACATCTACATAGCCGTGTAGCCCATCACATCATATGTTCAGGAGGCTTAATGGCTTGAAGCTTATAGTTATGAAAAGTTCCTTTATTAAGTTTGGCCTAAGAAAACATTCCGTTCTCTCCTCTCCCCAAACACTGTTCTCATGACCTCCATAACATCTGTGAATATGACTGCACTAACACTAATGGTGACACAGCAACAATTATTCTGAGATATCAATTTACCAACCACAATATCAGTAATGAGTCGGCTTCCTGCCAAACTGCGCAGGAAATCGTCTGCATACAGTGCATAGCTAATTAGATTTGAGACTAGAATAGGGAGTCATGAAAACTTGGTGAATTAATGGTCCCTCTGTATGAGAGAGAGAAGCTGGTTCATCATGCTGGGGCTGAACTCTCACATGACCTCAAACTTCCTGTCTGCTGGAGGAGGTTCAATAACTGTCCTCTTAAATCAAGTGGAGTGACTGATTAAAAATCCCATAAGAAACTGGGTTTGCAGATCAATGCTTATACATTTCTCATCATGTTGATCCTTATCTGATACTGAGATCTGATACTGTTGCCTCAAGCAGCAAAGGTTCACGAAGCCAGAATCTAATGCGCTGCATGTGGGTCTTTTTTTTCCTCTCTTTATTCAAGAGGGTGGTCCTTCAGTTTGAGAGCAGGACTTATCGACTTCACGTACAGATTTTGTAATGCTTTCACTCAAAACCCTGCGCTCGCACTTAAAATGACCATGTTTGTACTTATATTTACTGCACTCCAGCTTCAGCTCTTCTCTGCACCGTTTCGTGAAACATCTGCTCTCTAATTATTTTTTTTTGTGCAAGTTTGTCAAAATTCCCCAACCAATAGAACGCCAGGTGTAATGTTGATATAGTGTGTAGTGAAATTGTCCCACCCTCGTTGTCGGTGTGTTAGCTTTACTTCTTCTAGAGTCCCGTACGGACAGTTACTTTAACCAGGTTCATGCACTTCAGCCCTCCACTGCTTTAATATTACACCAGCTTCCTGTCTGTGTGCTTGACACCCTTGGAGTGGACACTGGATTACATGGAGCAGCAAAATCAAGGATCTTTTTATGTCATGGGAGCACTGTTCCTATTTCAATCCCCCTGTATTTTATGAAGAATAGTACCAAAAGCAAAAATAACCAAGTCATTTGTCATTACTACACCTGACATTCTATTGGTCGGTGGATTTTGGAAAAAAAAATCCAAGAGCAGAGGTTTCATGTGCGCACAGAAGCAGTGAGGAGATGACCTGAAGCTGGAGCGCAGGAAATGTGAGTGCAAGCAGGGCATGTTTGAGTGCGAGCACAGGGTTTTGAGTGAGAGCATTACTATACCTGAATGTGAAATCAATAGGTCCTGCTCTAAGTGGAAAAAAACGTCTATATCCATGCTGCTGTGCAATGAGAGGTTGGTTGGTAATACCACTTCATGTCTGTTTGAGTTTGTGTTAGAGGTTACTGGGCATCTGCTGGTGCTGAGGTGAATGTTTGAGCTGCCAGAAGTGGATGGCAGAGCGGAGCAGAAGACTGGAAACATAGCTGAGATGCCTCTGTTGAGACTGTTTGGATTGTTGTGAAGGATTGGGCTGCGGATTGGGCTTGGTCCGGACTGAAGTGTAACGCAACAGCTTGGATTGGGAGAGAAGTTTAAATAACACATCAGAGGTTCATCTCAACAATTTACATAAGATAGACTGCACATGTTCAGTTGTTTGAGGAATGAAGAAATAGATGGATGTTCATGCATTCAGGAGACTATTTTATAAGGTGGTTGCTCACTCCAGTGCGACGATGTAATCCTTCAAATGAACTTAGGCTGTCTGTTGAGTCCTTTGTGAATTCACATGTTGTCATCAACTCAAGCCAAACCACTTTCACCCACAGTCACGACACTCCCAATGGGACTTTAATCACATTGTAATCCAGCGAGCCTGATCACATTGCAAGTGGTCAGGCTGCCGTATGAGCGATACAAGGAGATAGGGGAGGATTAAGATAAATACAGCAACAGGAGACACAAAATAGACAGTCTGAGCCCATTGGGCTGCTGATGACTCAGTGTTCACCATGATTCATTCATCAAGTCCCAGTGGAATCGTGTTGTGACTGCACGATTAGGTCTGTTGTCCAAAAGGGATCGAAAAGAAAACTCTAAGGATTTAAGGTGTATTACAAACAACGATCTGTGTTATTGTAGAAAAACTGTCTGATCATCCTTCTTCACCTCAGCTTTTATGTGGGGATTTATTCATACACTGCTTTTATGTGCAAACTATATAAATCAATCCAATGAATCCTGTGTCAACTACATATTAGTATTCGCATGAGTATAAGTATGACAGAAGAAATTCTAAGGAACAGTAATGCTGACCTCTGGCTTCTCTCTCTGTCTCCTCCGCAGCAGTGACAGTGCTGCCATGGCATCAGGACCTCCAGATGTGATGGCCAATCAGGAGCCTGCCGAGGTCCAGGAGGAGTGCTCAGGTAACAGTTTGATCACATATTCAGTTGTACTGAATCAATTGAATCAACTGAATCAATTGGCTTTAGTTTTTTTCCCATATTCTTTAAGGCTGTGGCAGCTGTGACCGCAGCTACGAACACTAACTTAATATAGAGTCAATTCTGCAGGTGCCACGTTTGTATTTTGTCAGGAGTCCCAGATACTGTTAAGGATAAACATAGCAAAGCATGTTAGTGTCAGATCAGGGTGGATGCAAGTACATGAAAGTTTATCTACACACACACAATCACAGTAGAGAGTGAGGTTAATCAATCCAGATCTTCTTACTGCTGCTGGCAGGAAATCAAGACACAGAGAAAGTTATCATCATCATCTCCAACTTATAAAGACACACACGCACGCACGCACGCACGCACGCACGCACACGCACACGCACACGCACACACACACACACACACACACTGTGAAAGTGGCTAAGCTTCTGTCATAAGTTTGACCACCTCTGATTCAGACATGTTAGTGGAAATCTGTTATGTGTGGTCTAAGTTTGATGAGTCACTTCTATTAGACTTAAATGTTAGAGTTAAACATCAGGTGTGACTCCTCCATTCAGTCATGTGATGCTGCCAGACGAATGGCTCATCTCTGATTGGTGCCTGGTACGATGTGCTGTGTTTTAATTGGATCAGCAGTTTGAGTTTGTCTCTCAAAAGTAAAGATACAAGTTTGGGCCTTCTCACATTTATCAATTTTATTGTCATACCTAAGATCTTCAATTCTGGAAGCATTTTCCTTTTCTTTATGACATCATAAATAATCAAAACTCTGAAGGTATTATTTATTCAAAAAGTACCAGGAGAAAGAAATTAAAACCACATATATTGTTTTTTTATGGGATGTACATTTTTATTGATTAATTAAGATTTAATTGATATATTTTTTATTTCTAATTGTAGACTTTATAGACTTTAAGACCAAAATTAATTGGTTGGTACTGTAACTAGATTAGTGCAAATTCACGCACACTAGCCACCCATTATAAAAATAAAGCTAAGCTAATGCTAGCTGTACTCCCTTGTTATTTAAAGTGGACAGGGTTAATTTCACCTGTTATGGTATTACTTGGTATTATAATACGTAAAGAGTTTATCCATTTGAAAAAATATAACTCATTTGGTGGTTACTGAGCAAAACAATTAAATTAACTGCGTAACTGTAGCAGGTCAGAGACGTCAGGTGAGGAGTTCTTCATATGTGGCCCAGGATACATTTCTGTTCACACAGCGGATAAAGAAAGTGGCCACATGTGTCCCAGACCAACTCCAAATGTGGTCTGAGTGATCAGATCTCATTTAGGACATATAGACTTTGCACTGACCTCTTGTGATCACATCACTCAGGACGGACGTTAATACCAGTGTAATACGAAGTTAACATCAGGTTAGGAGCTCTCCAAGTGTGAATTTTTTGAAGAGACAAACAGCCTGTATCACTGATGGTAGCTGGCTCACAGTGTGACAGGTTAAAGGAGGAGAAACATGTTCAGGCACTACGGATGTTCAGTCAGCTGCTGGGAAACATTTACCCGTCGGCTTCAGGTTTAGATGCTGTTCCCACATATACAAGAACTGTTTTGAAACAGCTTGATTACTATGTATTATATGCTATAACGAGTAACAATATCAACCTTCACTTTAACAGTTTCACTTTGCTCGTTGCTTCATCAGACCTCTGTTAGTAAGTTTGAATCAATGACTGACAACACAAAGAAACAGTCATACAACATTTGTATTCAAACATCCCTCAAACGCTTTACTAATTCAAACTACTGGAGGGGACGTGGACACAGAAATATCTCATGTTATAAGTAACATTATCCTGTTCTCCATTTGCATGAGAACATACTGCAGACCTCTACTTCCTCTTCATCCTCTGCTTCTCATCTACCTTTCCTATTTCCTGCTTCCCTCTTGCAGTAAATAGAGCTTTAAATGTGTCACTTTTTGGGACTTTGTGAACTTGCCAAATAAAAAGGTGACCATGTGCTAACTTCTCTGTAATGAAGACCTGTTTTAATCCCCTTCCCTTTTTTTCTCCTTCTGTCCACATTGTTTTCCAGTCAAAGGTCACCATGTTCTCATTGTGTACGCTCCCCCTAATACTGACCTTAGACTGCTTTAAAATCCCCATAATACTATTGTTGAGCATGTGTGCGTTTGCCCACATTTGTGATTGAAAGAATATTTATTGGGGAATTACAGGATCCAAGCCCTACAATCACCGTGCTACACTGACCTTCCATTGAAGCAGTGGCCTTTTCAAACTCTCTATGAGGGCAGACCTTTAGCTAAATAGTGTATTGTGCCTAAAATAGTACAATAAATGGCACTGACTGCTGGTGTTTCCCCCTGATTTTCTCATCTTGGCAGTGCAGAGAGGCCTCTGAAGCGTCATCTAAAGCATGTTGGATGCTGCTCAAGTAAATAGAGCCGTTCACTGTGTGCCATTAGACAAAAAAGAGAGGAATTTGCAGCCAACATTCTTTCATAAAAACTGGATTTAAAATGTCTTTTCAAAATGTGGCAACTCATCAAAAATAGTTTATGAGCTAAATTTGTCCATCCATACAGAAAAGACAGCTTGTGACTAATATAATAATATAATAGGCCTATATAAAATGCATTGTAAAAAGAATGCTAGAGCTTCCTCCGCCAAGGCCCAACAGTCCCCTTAAATTCAATCAACCTGCACCAGATTTCCCACACTCATAGATATCAGTCCCCTAAATATGCCAGATTATTTTCATCTAGGTCCATTATTTATTAGAAATTAATTAGAAATCAGTAAAAAAAATTATATTTATATAAAAAACAACCCACCGTTCTATCTTGCAATGTTAAAGAAAGTTATTAAAATTCCTGGATCTGCACCAAAATTGCAGAGCCCTGACCCAAACCACATCCTTACGGCAAGTTTCGTAGTAATCTGTCCAATCGTTTTTGCTTAATCCCGCTGACAACAACAAACCAACCAACCAACCAACCGACAAACAAACAGACAAGGATGAAAACATGACCTCCTTGGCAGGGGTAATAAATAATCATTATTTTGTGATGCCTTCTTGAGAAAATCTGAAGTACCTTGGTCCCAGTACCAGGTTTAGATTCCAGACATGTTTTTAGCTGTGATTTAGCTCCAAGCAGAAAGTATATACTGTATGTAGAGAAAGGAATGCTCAAGGATTCCCCACTGGGAGAAGGACAGACATGACACAGCCAGTAGGTATAAAAAGAATGTGTCTCTTTTTAAAAGCTCTTCTGAAACTATTCTGTAGCCCAGGGGTGTGAATTCTCAAAATAGTTGGATCACAGTTGTGTTTTTGTTCTTCCCTTCTGTTTACAGATTCCTTTTGTTTCCCTCTATGTTGTCTTTGGTGGTTAATATGTCTGTACACTGTTAGTATATTCAATAATTTTTCCATTGTAAATGCTGGTAAATGTATTTATATATAGTTTTCTAATCTTGACAACCACTCAGACTGCTTCACAGTTCAGTTTTGCCATTCACTTATTTACTGTACACACACATTCATACACTTTCTCTACCATACACCACTCACACACTGCCGACACAGGTGTTGGGGCAATTTGGCACACAGAATGGAGAAGCCAGGGATGGAACCACCGACCTTCTCATTAGTGGACGACCCGCTCTACATCCTTAGCCACAGCTGCTGCAATGAATGACTGTTGTCTGTATTGAAGTGTTCATTTGCAGTCCCATGTCAGTTCAGAGGTCGTAGAATCTAACAAAACTATAATCACTGATAGGAAGTTGCCTGATTACAGAGATTTAGCTCTGCACATTGGATGATGGAAAAAGGACCAAAAGTTGATGCCAAGGAACCAGACAAATCATCCATTATAAAGTGCACATTCCTTCTCCCGGTCCAAACCTGGTGCCTACATTACCCACAATGCAACAGTTGCACTAGAATAATGCTACTAGTAGCTAATGTCTTGTACGTTTTTCTGACAATAGTTAAAAAACAGACTTAAGCCCCAAATAATGCATTTTTCTGTGTGTTCACTGTTTGATTTGAATCAAAAACATGGAGACAGCCCTGTCGATGTGAGGGACATGGAGAGGACAAGTGGGAATTTCAGGCTCTGGATGAATACCTCTGAAAGCAATGAAAGCAGTTTGTAGCTGTTAAAGGAGTTTTAAAAGAGTTGTTGAGTTTTCCACTGCGGCGTTAATGGACATGCCCCCACTGTGTGTGTGGGTGTGTATGTGTGTGTGCATCTGTTTTTATATTTGTAAACACACATCTTTCTGTGTGTGGTTTCTCCTGAGGTGCCTACCTGAACACAGGATTAATTACTCAGGACATAGGAGGGCAGTGTGTAAAGATGCTGTGTGTAATCCTCATTAACATGTGACTGTGCAGTTGTAATGATTCACTGTAGTGCTTTCAGGAGAATGTAACTGCGATGACGGTTTAACCGGTGTCTTATATTTTCTTTCTCTCTGCCTCTGTCTTCTTAGGAAAGAAAAAGTCCAAGTTCCAGACGTTCAAAAAATTCTTTGCCAGGAAGAAGAGAAAGGAGCCGTCAGCGGCTGGAGCAGAGGCGGGCCTTAAAGCCAGCCAATCGAGCGACAATGTCAGCAAAACATCAGAGAACAACGCTCTCACCCGAGCAGAGAAGGATAAGGGCTCTGGGTAAGATTGGACCCACACAGACATGCATATAGAAATACGCACGGGAAAACCATGGCACTCTTATTCAAAGGTCTAATATTTATGAATGTACAATGACTGCTTCAAGTACTTCTTTTTGAATAGGAATAGATATGTTGTTATACATCCTGTATCTCACACGACCTCACCACTGTTTTAGAGCTGCTAAAACGCGACCACATTTCAGAATAGACGGGCAGAAGTTAAGATGTTTGGAAACAGTGGCACAGACGCTCACAACCTCTTGCCGATTGGGTCTTTTTGGTGTCGATGTAACCTTTGGTGATTTGTCTGGCTCCTATCACTCAACCTTCCAGAAGAAAACAACCGGAATTAGCCTCAGCTAGCAGTTTAGAAAACAAGATGGATAATCAATAACAAGCATTGCTGACCCTGTTGTCTTAAGATTAGCTTTTATTCAATCAATTTCAGTGTACACAGGATCGAATGCCTTCTTGTTTACACTGGTACACGCATGCCCTGTGTATGTGAGAGGTCACGTGATAGGCTACGTGTTTTCAGGCGTGTTGGGATGGACGAGGATTAAAACTAATACGGAGCCAAAACATTTGTGTGGACAGAGATCGCTTTGAAAAAGGTATTGGTATGGATGTAGACTCAGATGAGCTGAAGAGTTCCTCCCTCCATTTAGATAAATATCTCCGCTTGAGTTAAAAAGGTCAGAGGTAATTTAAAAATGGAAGATGATGTTTTAACATCCTTATCCCGTTCTGACAAACTCACCTCAGTGGAGGCTCATGGCTTCCTGTTTTCGTAACAAGTAGTAGAGTGTCTCTTCCTGTGCTCACTCCTGATTTCCTCAGTTCTTTTTAAGCTGTGCCACTTCCTGCCACAGCTTTACTGACTTTTCCTTACTCAGGACTTATCCACTCCACATTTGTTGAAGCTGTTCTGTTTTAGAAAACCAACCAGAAATCAAAGGAAACATCTCACTGTAATTGAAATGTCTTTGTTGGTAAATGACACAAATTCTAAACCCACATCATTGTTAGTTTATGTGATTTATTCCAAACCAGTGACCCATCCCAACACGCACCTCTCTTTTATTTTGTTTATTTTGTTTAAGAAGCTGGGAAATCTCTCCTCTGTGCTTTGTTTATGTCTTCCTCTTCCTGCTCTCCAAAGGTCAAAGATCAGCCTGGGTAACAAGGCCTTGTCCCACGACTCTGTCTTTGTTTCTGACTCATTGGAGGCCAACGAGGCTCTGGGGGCATCTCAGGACAGCGTTCACGGGAAAGTGAAATCACTACAGGTAAAAACATGCCTTGTTTTAGTTGGAAATAATGTTCTAAATAAATGAGTATCTGGCTTGAGAGAGATCATAAATCCCTGCGTTGTCAAGGATGCCGTAGTGACCCCGATCTGCCTACGGAGGCAGGAAGGGGAAAAGAGGATTTGAGTGCAGGGGTTAATAAGGAATAATAAACAAATAAAGAATCGCAGTCTGTGAGTTTGGACGTGAGAACGTCTTGTGACCCAGGCTGCTCTCTGCTGTCATGAACAGTATAAATCAATAAAAGGAGTTGACAGAAAGACAGTGGTACCAGCTGGCCTCCTCTTTATTATATTTACTTAGTGTAATTCCCCCTCAGGGATGTGAATGTAGCATGAAATACACTCACACAGTCAGAACTTCAATGTAAATACACATGTAAAGCCTTATGATGTGGTAAACGTGTCAGTTGAGACAGGCTGTGCAGATGTGTGCTACAAAGAGAGGGTACAACTGAAGGGTCTGTCAAAGCTTAATGAAAGGACTGGATGAAGATAAGAACAGCAGACGGACACAATAAATGTCACAACTATGGTCTAAAATGGGAAGACATGAGTCCAAGCTGGATTTACTGACCTCCAGTTACACTGCTCCACTAAGCTTCCTACAGGGGAGTGAAAATTAAACATCTTAAAGGGATAGTTCACTAAAACTATCCCTTTAAGGATGGAGGGGTGGGTGAAGTTTTTGAGTCCACAAAACACTTCTGGAGTCTCAGAAGTAAACTTTGTAGCAGCCGAATCCGATACAATTGAAGTCAATAGTGACCTCTTCTTTAGACGTAATAAAAAAACAGAAAAACCACAACATGCCTCCATAGTGCTCATGTGGTGTCACCCAGTGTCCGCAAGCCCCGACATTCATATTAGACTCGAAACAAGGTCATTTACACCATGTTTTTAGCCTAAAAGTCCGCTGATATCGTCCTACGAGGTGCATTCAGGGACCCTCATACATACCATCATGTAGATAAGATCGCTAGCTTAGCCACCTCCAGTGGAATTTTAGGCTTAAAACATGGTGTAAATGACCATGTTTCGAGTCGAATATGAATTTCTTTATATACAGTCTATTGTACAAATACTTATTTTGGATATACTATTTATTGCCCAAGCTAAGCTAATGAGTTGCAAACTGACCATTAAGTTGTTCGGAGCCAAACTACACATTATGTAAAGATGAATATGTTACAAGGTGAATAGTTTATAACATTGTGTGTATTCGTCACTCACAAGATAATGTTAGATACTGTTCTTTTGTAGATAATTCAAACATGGTTACGTAAATAAACGTAATTTCCTTGTAAGCAACTGCTAATGGTGCTAACAGTGAAATAACCTTTTCCTGTGTCCTTATCTGAGTTGAGCTCCAATGTTTGTATTTAAATGTATCAACTGAAGTACATTAACTAAACTGTACTGGTCTGTGTATTTCTTATCAAGGAGGTGTGCGTGTGTGGTTTGTGTGGTTTGTGTGGTGTGTGTGTGTGTGTGGTGTGTGTGTGTGTGTTAGTGGTCAACCCAGATGAAGAAAAGCTGTTTTGTCCTGTGTTTGCTTTGCACCTGAGTCAGTGAGACCTTGAGTGACTGATACAGTGCCAAACACTTAACAGACAGATAACAACTCTGTTAGTTTGAGTTTCTGTGATACCTACCATGCACGCACACACACACACACACGCGGTAGCTCAGCGGTCGTCCTCTAACCACAAGGTCGGTGGTTCAATCCCAGGTCTTCCTCATTCCGAGTACTGAAGTGTCAAGATACTGAAAATCAAATTAAACCCCTTTCTCGTAGAGAAAGTGCTGCACATAGATGTACTGTATGAATGTGTGTGTGAGTGGGTGAATGTAAAACTGTACTTTAAAGCATTTTGAGTGGTCATTAAGACTAGAAAAGCACTTATATAAATACGGACCATTTACACACACACATTCACACATACACAGGATAAAATAAAAACTTAATGAGTCCTCACAAGTTGTTCTCTGTTATTCATATATAACTAGACTGGGCTGTAACAAACACAAAATTTGCTCTGTTTTTATTTTTTTATTGCCGTAGCTCATTAAAAAGGCTGGTTGCAGATTTTGCTTATTTTCATCTCTGAAGGCCTCTAACTATGTATAAAGATGGATGACATGACTGCCTCCCAAAAAGTGAAGCCAAAGCGTATCAGCCCCCCTGGTGGCTGGCTTCAGTTTAGGTGAGAAAAATGGGGTGAGACGTCATGATGGACTCATGATTGGTGGAGCGCTTGAATCGGCTGGACCCCAGACAAACGGTTCCACCTCCCAATCACTACTGCGCAGACTCTAAATGCATAAGATGGCGGCATTCGTATCTAGGATATTTTGGCTTCATTTCTGGACAGTGGGTGGAAGTGGAGGAGATGTGTCGTCCATCTTTAAATACAGTCAATGGCCCCTACATACAAAAGAAAAACTTGGAAAACATCGTAACTCTCTCCTGTATTATCTACAAGTGTATGTTTCCAGATTTTGGATTCTTAGATAAATCAAGTTTTCTAATTGTTTTTCCTGCAGCTCCAGTTGAAACAGGCCATCAGACTGGGCTCTCCTCCATCCCTGATGTGCGTGAAGCGGACAGAGGATGCTGGAACCATGTCTGAGGATGATGGTCTGCCCTGCAGTCCACCTGAATACACCACTCTTCACACAGCCATGGTAACGCATATTACTGAATGTCATCCCACATCTACCAGTCCAGCTGAATGCTGCAGACCGCACTGCTACCACACTCACTCTTCTCTCTATCTCCATGTCTCAGAATCAGGCTCAGAGGAACAGTTCCATCAGTCTGGAGGGAATAGATAGTGACGACGACCAGGTAAACACACATTTAAGAAAGTGCTCCACACTGTGTCATCAAAGTCAAGCCACAGAGCCATTAATATACTTTTTTATATTCAATACATTATTTTTCCTTGTCAAAACCTGGCCCCTCCATTACCTGTGATGCAACTTGGCCGCCAACAGTTTAGTCAGAGATTTGGGTTGTGCTAGTTGTGGCTAATGTAACCTTGAGCTGCTAGCCTGGAGCAGAGATGAGCAGTAGGCTAAAGACGTCTGTTACATTCGCTTCTTTCTTACTCCTTACTGCTAAATTCATTTCATTTTAAGTTCCAACTAGTTTATTTCGAGGGAAATCCACTTCCAACCCCCAATTCCTGGGAAGTAGGTTGACCGGCCTTACACACCGAGCTGCTCGCTGCCATGCAGATTCATTTAGTCTTATCAATGTGTTGGTTCAGAGTCAGAGCCCCAGAGACTGAGTTTAGCTTTAGAAATGTCTCCCAATCAATTAGTTACCAATGAACTGCGTGCTCTGTGAATGAGTGATAACATGTGCCGGGTGTTCAACAAGTGGTTTATGACAAAACTGAAAGTAAAAGCCCAAGTATCGAAAACACTTACCCACATTCAATACTGGTGGATATGGCAGCATATGACAGATTTTACATTCAACAGAGCAACACTGAAGAAGACAATCTCTATATTCCTCCTGGCAGCTGTAGCATATCAAGCTGCATGCAAAAATTGTATTCTTAATAAATTATTAATACCGGAAAATAATACACTCACTGAATCTGCCATGTAGTTTGACAAAGTTACAGCGTAAAAAGCGTCAATTTCCTTGTACAGAAAATGTCTGTTTCTGGAAAAAATATTAACCGTTAGACCCAAAACAACTCAGATAACATTGGGCTAACAGGTTAGCATTCAAATGGCAGTGAAGAGTTGGTTCAAAGTCTTTTGTTGCCTATCAACTATTTTGCGACCCATCAGTACGATTTGATAAAATGTCATTTTAGATTCATTTATGATATCGAAGAAAATGTATTATTGCAGCTTTGAAGATTCATCTCCATGTAGACTCATCTGGCTGAGCCTCCTTCTGTCAGGGTTGGAAATCTTGGATCCAGTTATGTGTAAACATTTTATACTTTGACATGGTTTTGTCATAAGTCCAGGAGGACATTGGGTACAAAAGTAGCCCATGACAGAAAATCCAGCATTGTATTAAATAAATTACTGCCTCAACATATTTGATATGTGCTCCAACTGACACATTTAAAACAAACTCTAGTACTGGAGGAAACCCATCCCATGCTAGGCTCTTTGTTTATTCTCATCAGCAGCTAAACAACTATTCCAATCATCTCTTATTATATGTGACTTATAAAGACCAGGAGGAACCTGCAGGCTCCATGAATGGGGAGCTTTTTGTGATTGTCATTTCTCCTCAGGTGACTACGATGGTGAAAACATCTCATGGATTCATGCTCGACTCCATTCACTGACACACTAAAGCCCCTGTTTCTCTCTATCTCTCTATCTCTTTCTCTACACCCTCACTTCTATCACTCTCTCAATCCCCCATCCTCACTTACTCTTTCTCATACCTGCTTTATCAGTCTCCTGACCTACTGAATGAGCGTTTGTGATTCACCCCATGTGACCTAAAGTGTCCCATATGCTCCATGACAACACAGTCAGCTAAAGCAATTGACTTTATTAATGGACAGAGATTAGTGCCAGTTCATGACAAGACAAATGTCTTAAAAACCTCAACTATCCATTCAGCCTCACTGGTGACAATGTGTCCTAAAAGCACAGGCAGCAAAGTATGACAAATGAGCATTTAATGATAGAGCAGTTTGAACAATTTCAGGAGAGTTTCTGCCAGTCAAGAACCACAAATAGCCAGCAACAAAGACATGCACGCAGAAACCTGAAAATATCCCCTTTTAAAGTGCATTCCAGACACGGCAGTGACTTGTGAAATGTAGTCGCAGCAGCACTTTCTGGAGCATTTTCATTCAGTGGGAACTGAAGTCAGACTTTATGGAGACTTTCTTTTTTTTTTTTATTCCAAAAATAGAGTTGTTTTCATTCCAATTCAGTTTGTTCATATCTGCCATAACTCAGCTGGGATATTTGGGTTTGGATCCGCCTGTCTTTATATTTATTGCAAACAGAAAGAGTGCAGCCTTTGTCATTTTTCAACATATGCTGTCGTTCAGTATTCAGTTCTTTTTGTGACTTGGCGGAAAACAAAACAGAGCTAAAAGGAGAGTGAACATTTAGACTTAACATTTATCAAGTGAATAGAAACTAAACCCTGAATTAATCCTAATCACTTAATCCCTCCAACTCTATGCTAACACATATCAACTCTATAAATCAATATGTCAGTGATGAGAATATGGCTTGTTTCTACTGCCCCCAAGTGGCCAATAACTGCATGTAGCAGATTGAGCCGAAATCAATGTGTGTGACTAAAGGTGGTGAAGTATCTTTCAAACACAACCTCAATGCATTTCTTCTCATGGGTCTGAAACTTGAATCCGGACAATTTAACTTTCTAGTTCAGCTCGGGTTCATTCAGGAATTTCACACTAACACAAATGAATACTGTGTCTGCAGCAGAGTAAATAACTGTCATGCGCTTAGTGTGTGATGCTTCAATAGGGACCTCAGGGTGTGTGTGTGTGTGTGTGTGTGTGTGTGTGTGTGTGTGTGTGTGTGTGTGTGTGTGTGTGTGTGTGTGTGTGTGTGTGTGTGTGTGTGTGTGTGTGTGTGTGTGTGTGTGTGTGTGTGTGTTGGCGCTCTTGTACAGCTATCTTTGTGAGGACCAGTTTGAGCCTACAACCTACGGAGAGAGGACCTCACCTTGCGAACCCCCTTTAATGGACTGTTTGGGGGTTAAGACTAGGTTAGGTTAGGGTTAGGCATTTAGTTTGGTTGGTTAGGGTAAGGGGCTAGGGAATGCATTATGCCAATGAGTGTCCTCACTAAAATAGAACGACAAACGTGTGTGTGTGTGTGTGTGTGTGCGTGTCCGGCCGCACGTTCAGAGTGCATTCCACTGGTTTCTCTGGCAGTCAGCATGTCTGCTTGTAGTTATAACATTCAAAATCTGCCTCAGCTTCTCTCTCTCAAACACACACACACACTCACACTCTCACACTCTCACACACACACACAATAAAGAAGAACAGCGTTCATTCTCCTCTGAATGATGCATGTTCTCCAGGTGTGACTAAGACTTCCCAACAGACCTCTTTTGGTATCTAGTCATGCAGATAGTTTCGGTTTTATTTGCCAAGTATGCAGATGTCTATCATCTGCCACAAACACAATACAATGGAACTGATAAGAGCAAAGAGATTTACTTCAACAAACAGGTTTTTAGAAAAAATCTACAGTGTATCTTTCCATTTCCACGGTCCTTGATAATTAACAGACCTCACTGTGGATAGTTTTGGGATCTTTTTGGTAGAAACTGTTCCAAAATCCAGAATTTAGTTTCCCGAAACTGTCATTGCAGTCCTTTAGGTCGCCCAAGTGTGTGTGGGAATAATTTGGAGGAGAAGAGGTTGAAATGAGTCAGAATGGGAATTTTTGAGAGTAGACAGAGGGGAAACCTCTGCAGCAATGACAGAGTTGGTGTTGTTCCTGCAGATAAGGACAGCTAATATTTATACAGCTGGACTCCTTGTCTCTCACTCTCTCACTCTCACTCTCTTTGCTGCTCTTGCTTCATTTCCTCTGGATTCTTTATCTACTGCCTTCATCATTTCAGTTTCTAACGCACTCTCAGTCTGAACACACTCTTTTCCTCTCCAGCCTTAACGTTTAAAGGCTAGAGGCTGTAAAACCCGACAAAGATCAATAACTCAAATGTGTAATGTGACCAGCTGTGCCTAGAGCTGCTCCACAGGGACACAATGAGAGACACACTTTGAGGATACAGTGACATGTGGATATCATTTCCCCTGGACATGGGTGGACAAATCACAGTCTTTCTCACTGGAGACACATCCAGAGGTGTCTCCAGATGATGACACATATTTGAGTGCTTGAGGAGTTGTAGCAGGGATTTAATTTACCTGTTGGATACAATGCCTAAGGAGTATTTACTCTGTCAACAAGTTATTTGTGGAACTTTTTTTCTGAAACCCTCTGTCTGTGTTTGTGTCTGTGTCCCCAGCTGCCCTGTGCAGCCTCCAGCAGAGCGATGAGCCCCCTGGTGGTTCCAGGAGACTTCAGTCAGCCGGCCAGTCCCTTCGGCTGTCTGGACAACTCTGCTGCCAAACACAAGCGAGGCCTGAGACTCAAAGCCTGCAACAAGAGGAAAGCTGCCAGTGTAAGACTACACTAACACGAGCACACACACCCAATAAATATCCTCTAAAGGACCATTTTACTCTCCTACAACCTGGGTTTTATTTGAATAGTTTGGGCCATTGTTTCAATCGGTTATTATAAACATGTGTGACTTATAATAAATGCAGGGATCTGGGAATATGTTGACATCACAGCAATGTAAGAAACACTGTCAGACGATGGAACAAGTTGGAACAAAGCAAACACGTCCAACCTGTTTGACTTTAAACACAGTACTTGTGTGTTCTGTCCTTCTCTTGCCCCTGATGTTTTTCTTGGACATGTTACCACATCGCAGAAATTTTCATCTTGAGTGCAAACTTTTTATTCCCAATAGAAACGAAGGACAAATCTAAACACAGAAAAACCAGGTTATGTAAAAAGGGAATCATTCTCTAATCTTTACAAATGCTCTTTTCCCACACTCGTGTTTTGCTCTGTTGCTGTTAAAGACATTGTCACTAATGTTTCCTGTTGTCGCAGTTTCTGTATTTCCACAGAATTCATAACACTCTTTATCAAATGTCAAGGTTTTTACACATTTATACATCTAGAGAATGAGGTTCAAATTTTCACACGTGCATCTCCAGTCTGAGGTGTATCCACCCGCCTCCATATGGTGAGGTATGGATGCTAGTTGCTACATACTATTAATAAAATTATGTGTTTATGACCTTTTGGCCAATCAGGGTAAGGTAGGGTTTAGTGGATTTGCGTGTTCGGGTTAAAGGGTTCGGGTTTAACTTGATCAATAACTTGATTGCCATCTGAGAGGTAATTGTCATTTCTAATGTATTGTGACTATGCAGAAGCTGGAGGGGAAAATGGAGGGAGACTCTGTGGTGGATGAGATGCTGAACACATCTGTAACGGATGCTGCGGAGGAGCAAGAAGAACAGATGTCAGAAGGTCAGGAGGATTTTATGTGCTTAAAGTACAATGTGTGGTGGTCTCTGATTACCAACATTACAACGAAATCATTTCATTCAAGGGAAATTACATCTGCTTTTGTTGTGCATGTATGAACATTTTAATTTTTACAACCTTTTTGTCAGATTAGAAAGTACACAGTTACTGCCAATTTTATCAATAATATTAAAAAGTGAATTATTTTCTCCTGCATACTTCCATAATAACAGTGAAGTCCAATGTTAAATTCACTTTTCATCCATTTAGCTGAATGTTTTCAACCTAAACTTGAATTTATAAATTATAATTGCTAAATTCATCTGAAATTATTTATTTTATTTTCATATTGGTAGCTACCGACTGCCATATACCTGCTGCCACTGTGTGATATCAAATTGTTCTGAGACCTTTGTTTCCATCTGTAATCCAGCTGTAAGTTTTGATGAGCTGAAACCAAAAGTGGAGAGGGAGGAGGAGGAAGAAGAAGAAGGAGAAGAAGACATGGAGGAGGAGAAAGAACGATCACAGCATTCCAGACAATCCCTGTTAAGATATAAGGAGGAGAGGGAGGATGAGTCGGAGGCAGAACAGGATGTTTCTCACAGCCCGGACATTTCCTCTCCTCATGAGCCAAGTCTGTCAGAGGAGGAAGCCCCCGACGCCCAGCCCCCGCCCTCCTCAGAGCCCAGCTCCAGAGACTCCTCTCTGCACAGTCCCAGGTGATTAGATGTGATTTCCTCCATGTTTTCTCCTCCTCACACTCTGAATTGTTTTTGTTTTCTTCTCGGGTTAATCTGAACTCTTGCCTTCTGCTTCTAGAGCCACACCAGAGCCCCCTGCTGGCCCAAGAGAGTATTTACTGGACCCTCCGGGTATTGCCTACGGAGCAGAGAAGAGCAGGGTTGAAAGTGAGTTGGCACTGAGAGCAGATGAAGATGAAGTTCAGGAAAACGATGAGGAGGAGGAGGAAGAGGAGGAGAGCTCGTTCCTACAGGAGGTACTGAGCTCCCTAAAAACTCCCCTCACGTCCTGCTCGCTGAGGTTAGATACAGAAGACGACGTCATGGAGATGAAAGAGGAGACAAATGAAAAGGAAAAAGAAGTTGTAGAGATGGAAGATGGGGAGAAGGTAGAGGAAGAGGAGGCAGAAGAGGATGAGCCTGTCGGTTATCAGGCTGCTCCCTCTCTAATGTTGGGTCACCCCACCGAGAAAAAGGAAGAGGTTTCTGTTCTCTCCATTGAAGAAGAAGTTGCTCCTGTTGAGGAAGAGGCAGAAAGTGATGAAGAAGAAGAAGCAGCAGCAGCAGAAGAGGAAGAAGAAGAACTTGTTGTGGAACTATTCATTCCACATAGTGTATGTATTTTTGATTAACTTGTATTATTTGGATTCATGTAACTATCCGTGTTTGTAAGCTCTTGCAATTATTTTGAATAGAGCTCAATCAGCCTCATGCGAGATCAATGATTCATCCGTATCCGATAACTCATACTGCTTTTAATACTTAACACTGTTACATAGGTTTTCAGTTCCGCTGTTAAAAAAAAATTACTAAATATTACTACAGTTTTAGAGTGATATCATAAAAGAAAGAATCGTGCGATGACAAGTTAGATTCTAAAAGACGTATGTGGCAAAGCAAAGTGGCACAGACTCAGAGTCACATGGAAGTGAACGACTGTGATTTTACAGTGTCAGGTGGTGGATGTTCTGCTGCATTAAGATCCTGAGGCAAA
This sequence comes from Hippoglossus stenolepis, assembly GCF_022539355.2. Taxonomy (NCBI): domain Eukaryota; kingdom Metazoa; phylum Chordata; class Actinopteri; order Pleuronectiformes; family Pleuronectidae; genus Hippoglossus; species Hippoglossus stenolepis. The sequence goes on from NC_061489.1 coordinate 7,206,374, forward strand.
TTGTTCCAGTTGGAGAATCGTTCTACTCCTGAACTGCAACAGTTGTCACAATACCCCAAAAAACACATAATAAATTACATATTATGTCCTATTACATCATTTTGATTTTGATGTTGTGTCAGTAAAACAACAAATTTGTGATGTGAAAACAATATTTACATGTCAACACCCCAGCATTGTCATTATGAAGAGTTTGTGGTCCAACATCATTGTGTCGCTAACAACTTAATGTATACAAAGATGGACGACATGACTGCTCCCAAAAATGAAGCCAAAGTGTCTCAATCGCCACCTGGTAGCTGACTGCAGTACAGGTCATAAATCCAGCCTCCTCCATGTTAGCAGATGGGATATGGACCAACCAAAAAAGTCAAAGTACATGTTAAATATGTTTTTCTCAAAAGAAGCTCTCTGTCATTGAAGGTTCTAATCACAGTGATGTTTGTTCCAGTGTCCATGTTTCCTTTGTTCATTTAGATTAGTTATTTGATGCTATAAAAACAGATTGAGACGTCATGATTGACAGCTGACACTGACTGACGATTTATTTATTGATTGATTAATTGATCAATTTCACATGCAAGTAGTCATGTTATAACATTTGAATACTAAAACATTTATTATATATAGCTGCTTTAAGTCATATATAATAGAAATAGAAATAGAAAAACTGAATCTTTTCAAAAATCATACGAACCTGCTACTGGAGAACACTTCTGTTTGTATATGTGCTCTTGAGCTGCAGTTGACAAACTCTATACAGTACTACATGAAAAACTAAATATTTACAGGATGTAATATATTATTTCCTCTTCTTTTTGTCTTGCAGCAGGAAGAAGAAGAAGAAGCAGCAGCAGAGAAAGAGGACGTGGAGGAAGTTGAACCTGAAGAGGAAAATGATATGCTCTCTAGAAAATCTGAAATCCATGCTCAGGGAGAAAGACGAGAGGAAGAGGGTGAGAGAGAGGAGGAGGTGATGGAGCTGGAGAAAGAGCCACAGGTGGATGATGAGGGATCGGAGAAGAGGAGGAGGAGGAGGAGGAGGAGGGAAGGAAGTGAGTGCAAGAGTGGAGGAGGCAGAGGAAGCAATTGAAGAGGAGAGCGAGGAAGCAGAGGAGATGATGGAGAACCTCCCTGATGCAGCAGCTGAAGAGGTTGGGATCGCTATGTCACTGCAGGAGAGAGATGAAGGTGTAGAAGCTGTGGTCAGAGATGACACCACTGAACACACAAGTGATGATGAAATCCCGACAGAACTTGGTGATCAAGTAGTTGACAAAGTGCAGGAGAGGGAAGAAAACTCGGAGATAGTTGTGGAAGGGGAAGAGATCGAGCTCTCAGAAGAAAAATCAGACCGAGAGGACGACGTGGAAACCAAACATCCTGATGTGGATGAAACTGAAGAAGAAAACATAGAGGAATTATCCAGTATAGACACGAAACAAGAGGATCAAACTGAAGCCACAGCTACTGTTTCTGCTCGCCCTTCTTCTTTGTCTCTTCAGGACTTACCTCATGAGACTCCGTCAGAAGAGAGCGGGGCTGTCTCTCCCAGTAAAACCAGCATGATCCACATAAATCTAGTCTCTCCCAGCTCAGAGAAAAGCCTATCGTTCTTCCAGCAGTCTCCAGCTGCTGCAGATATCAACGACAACATCACTGAGCCTCCTTCTCATCTTGCAGCAGCCGCAGAAGAAGAAGAACAAGCTGACACCGTGGAGGAAGTAGAGGAAGAAAAACAGTCCGCCCTGGAAGAAGAAGTAGAAGAAGAAGCTACACCTCCTGCATCTGTGGAGGAAACAGCCAACCGGCCATCCAGTGGTTCCGATCAGAGTAAAGTCCGCTTCACCATCACGCCCGCCTGGCAGAGATCTCAGAGTTTGACTCCTCCTTCCTCTCCACCCGCCGTCACCTCCTCTTCGACGTCTGCTGTCGCAGGACATGGAGGTGAGGAGGTGGAAGCTGCAGTGAAGAAGGATCCAGGTGTGAAAGCAGAGCCGACGAGTTCTCCCAAGGTTGACCTGGTGTTGAGTCCAGGCAGAGCGAGGAATGCTGGGAGCACCGCCGTCAAACCGCAGAGCAACACAACAGCGTCTCCACCCTGCATTAAACCTCAGGCCTCAGCTGCTGCGAGCACAGAAGGTAGACACATTAAACATGACCATTCCTACTGTTTTATATGTTTGGGTGCTTGTACTGTTGTCTTCATTCTGCATCCTGAGCTGTAATTGCATGTTCTATTTTCACCATGACCCACATCCTCGGTTTTTCCAGTCACGTGACATGAACTGTCTGTTTGAGCTAAAATAAAGTGAAACCACAACTTCTCCACCTCCCACCTACAGAAAGCTCTGTCGTAGCGGAGGGAAACCCTGACAATCCGTTCGGAGTCCGGCTGAGGAAGACGTCCACTCTTCACCTCTTCAGCTCAGAGGACGAAAACACAGAGGTGAAATAAAGCATTATATAGGCTGGCCAAATGGAAAACAATCAGACTGAATATGCAAGTTTAAAACGATTTTTAGACGGGATTTGAAAATGGAGAGTCATTGCTGTCCTGGCTCCTAAATGGTGGAATGAGCTCCCCATGGACATCCGGACATCAGAAAGTTTACACATCTTCCGCCCAAACTAAAAACACATCTCTTCCAACTATACCTTGAATAAAATTTAAAACTAACAATTTAGTAGCACTTAAATGGCACTTACTTATAGCACTTTGTAGTTTTGCTTTTTGAAGAAATTGTACTTTCTCAATTCTTGTTGTTCTGGGTTTGGACCCTCATGGTTGAATGCACTTATTGTAAGTCGCTTTGGATAAAAGCGTCAGCTAAATGAAATGTAATGTAATGTAATGTAATGTTAGGGGGAGATCCAGAGGCGGGGAGCAGAGCGGCTGAAGGCTCTAGATCCCATGGTGGTCAAGCGGGCAGGTGGTACAGTGGGGTGTATGGAAGAAGAAGACCTGTTTAATAGCTGTTCTTTACTTGGCTCTCATGCACATCTTGAATGACAGGTACACAGAGAGGGGCCGTTTAAAAACAATTTGTAGCATATGTATACCAGATGCTGCCCCTGAGTGTTTGGTGTATGAACTTGATAATGGGCCAGTTCTTACTCATTGCCTCATTTCAAAGAGATCCTGTAGAGGCGGCAGCTTAATTAACTAACTGTCTGATTTTCTCTTTCGCAGTCTCCCATCGAGTCTCCAATTCAGCCAACCAGCTGTAAAGCTGAGCCTCCACAGCCAATCGGTGTTAAGCCTTCCATAAGTCAGCCAATCAGTAACAAGCCTGTCCTTCCTAAGAAACCAGATGTTCATGGAGACAGTGGAGTTAAAACCAAGTGCATCTCAGGTGTGTACACACACATAAACTCACGTACTACAGTTTTCTTACAGTGAGGTTCTCAGCTGGAACAGTCCTACACTTTGAATGGTGTAAAATCGTGGTGTAACAGTATCTGCTGTGTAATTGATCCAGACCCAGCAGCAGCAGCTCGTGGTGGTTCTGGTGGATCTGATTCTCCCAGCTGGATCTCTGTGGCCAAACAGAAACAGAGGATCTATAAAGAAAACTCACAGGAGGAGATCACTGTCAAGAAGGTAACCGTCCGCTTGTCGCATCCATGAAAAAAACATTTCCCCAACATGAAAATGACTGTATTCATTAAGATTGTTCTCCCAAGAGGCAATGTTTGTCCTTAAGAATAAGTTAAAATGAAAGGTCCGTATGTAGAAGAACGACTGTGTCACAGTGTGTATTCAGCATTGTTCTATGAGGCCAGTTTGTTAGTTGCAGTTTACTGAAGAAGCTAACATGCTCACATGGTGGCAGGCAAAGAAAAACACACATGTTGATGCCTAAAACCATATACTTGTAAATGTAATTTAAAATGTAAAAATGCTCTTACATGATTGTGTAACATGTTGCTCTTTTCCTCTGCTTCCATATATGTTCAGCACATCACCACACATTTCCAGCCCCTTGTTATTCTAGACACCGAGTTGTGTAAAGAATGTGAACAGTCAGTAACTGTGCTGCTCTCTGTTATCAGGACGAACCAGAGAGGAAGACTTCACTGCCAATGCACGTCAGCTCAGTCGCAAGCAGGGAGCAGAGCAACAAAACAGCTGAGTCCAGCAGCAAAGGTCAGCACACACACACACACACACACACACACACACACACACACACACGCACACGCACACACACACACACACACACACACACACACACACACACACACACGCACACAAACACACACAGGGGAACATTTCAACTGTCTTCTTTTTAATTTTCTATTCAACGTTATCTCAAAATAACGAGTTTAGAAAAGTAACCAGTGAAATTTGTTGCTGGTTCTTCGCCTCAACTTGTTGCCTCCCAGTTGGTTGATGTGATGCTGCCCTCATCTGTACAATGTCTGCTACTACAACTGACCCCACAATTTTTAACTGTGATTTACCTTCTATTACAAATCTAACGGTGTGCTCTCTGAGTTAATGTCATCTACACATCACAACATTGACTGATCAGGCTGACAGAAATTCAGTTTTTTATTTATTTATTAACAAGCTAAAGTCATGTGGGCAAATAACACAGATTATGGATCTGAAAATATGAAAATAGTCCTTATTCAGAAAATAAAAGAACCACAGATCAGCAAACCACTGAATTGTGCTGTTTTACATTATGACTACACTTCATTCCAGTGTGTGATTTATGTGATTTTTTTTTTTGCCCATTTCCTGGTGCTTTCTATACCATTTTTATACATGTTTATATGTTAAATGCATAATTTTATGTTTTTAAAGCATATTTGAGTCATTTATTCTTATTCAAAGTCAGATAAATGTCCTAATGCTTTAGAAACTGCTGCTATGATTTTTCTTAGTAATAACTCTCGTACTTTTTGATTGAGTTTTAATAATTTTTCTACTGCATCTCTATCCCAGCCACAGTCCAGACCCCATTCATATTTTTAAATGTTCATTATTGCACACTATGCAATATGATCACATTTGTATGTATGGCCCTTTGTGTATGTACAGCAACTCAGTACCTTTACACAGTATTATGAGTTATATAACATGAGGCATTAAAGCCGTATGCAGAAGTGATTTAAAGCCTTGGTTCATATTCACATCCACATCTCAAGCTCAATGAGATTTTATGTTTCATTTCTGCATCAATGCAAACAGCAAGCACTTGTATTTCTTTCAGGAAATGTTTCTTTCATTTGTTGGTGCTTGACCTGTCTGTATATGTCTTATTTCCTTTCTCCCAGAGATGAGTAAACCTTCAGCGTCTGTAGAGAAGGAGACGAGGAGAGCGCTCTCTCCTCCAACTCCAGTGCCACCTCAACCTTCGAAAACCCAGTCACTGCCCTGTCCAGTTCCTCCAAAACCCCTCGTTCCACCTGCCGCAGCCAAACCTCCAGCCCAACCCACCCCAGCCCACAGACCCCTGCCCGCACCTACTCCGGCTCCTGTTCCCCACAAATCTCCCTCTTGCACAAGCCCGCCATCTCTCTCCAAACCTGCCCCCGTCTCACCTTCCTCCAAGGCACCCCAGCCCCAGAGTACGACAGTCCCCTCCACTCCTTTTGCATCGAGAACCGCTCCAGAAAAGTCTGCTTCAAGAGCTGCAGGTCTCCCTGGACAGACCCCGTCCTCCCAGCGAGGCTTGCCCTCCGCCGCTTTGCCCCAGGACGAGCCCCCGTGGATGGCGCTGGCTAAGAAAAAGGCCAAAGCCTGGAGTGAAATGCCGCAGATCGTCCAGTGACAGAGCAGGTTTAACTAAGTTTGTGTACTTGGGTCTTAACTGGCTCGAAAAGAGACCAGGATCTGAAAGGGGGCTGAGGTGGACCGAGAGTCTGGATGGACCAGAATGCATTTGCACACACAGATTTGTTGTTTTTTATTTTCTTAAACTCCTGGCGTCAGATTTCCGATTGGCCCTCCAATCGCACAGCTAAAGACAGGCTTTGTTTACCCTCCTCTCTCTTTACGTCTGTATTCTTGTGGAGACATTTTCTACAGGACAGGGTAGGACCCCCAAAGTAACTGCGTCTTACTTGAAGTGGATCCAAATTGTTTGTTAGCAGTCTTAGAGAGAGGAGAGGAAATACATGAAGTCCCCCAGCAGTAAGTATGAATTTATTTAATCTAAAGTAACCCAAACTATTCAACATGATGCCACGAAACATTTCAGGGAAGCAGAGAAGGAGAAAAAGTAAGAGAGAGAGAGAAAGAAAGAAAGAAAGAGGACATTTTATCCACAGGAGGAAAACACAAAGTAATATTGGGGTTTATTCATTAATTCTGTCTTAAGGACTGGACAGGATGCTGTTTTTGTGTGTGTGTGTGTGTGTGTGTGTGTGTGTGTGTGTGTGTGTGTGTGTGTGTGTGTGTGTGTGTGTGTGTGTGTGTGTGTGTGTGTGTGTGTGTGTGTGTGTGTGTGTGTGTGTGTGTGTGTGTGTGTGTGTGTGATTTTTAAGGCAGTGATACGTGCTCACATTTTGAGGAATGTGGAAAATATTCTTGGCCTCAGAGTGCTATGAGATAACATCCAAGTTAAGCTGTAGAAAAATGTGCTGAACTAACAGCGGCTGGTCATGGGTTTTGGTTAAGAAAAATAAAATCTGCAGAGCCTCAGTTTCTCTGTGTTTCAGGTTTTTTAGACAAATATATTTCTTATAACATCAACCACAGATACTAAACCAGTCATGTTTGCTGTGTTAGCGAGCGCGCGTGTGTCCGACATGTTTCAGGTTGTCAGTGTAAATTATATTATTCATTTTCTCTTTTGATATTTTCAATACATAACAACAGGTTATCTGTCAGCATCCTGCAGAAATCTAAAATCTCCAAAACGTTGGAACGTTCAGGAACTCTCAGAAAATCAACGATTACTCTGACCTGTGTTTCTTTTTACTATTTTTACTGCATCATCATGTTGGCAGCGTGGTGTTTTTTATAAGACGTTTTCCATTCACAAACATAAGCATGTAAATAAATTGGAGACTGGTTTCCTGCAGGATGCAAATCATCACTAAAGCAAATGTCACAGCTGATCGTTTCCTTTGTATGAATTAAAGCTATGTATCACACAGTAACTATATATGTTTTATGCATTCTATTTTGTATTGCCTTTTGAGGACTTGTCTTGTACATAAAATGTGCAGTAAAGAACAAATGAAAACACCTTTTGCTTTTGTGCATCCGTGTTTCCTGTCAGTCCGAGTGTCCATGCACAGGTTCAGAATTGTAATTATAAAGGAAATATATTTTACTTGCCACACAATACAGCCATGTGGAGCCATGTAGGTTTAAAAGGTATAAGCAATACAATGCACAACAGAATATAGTATGTCTCTCTCGCTTCCATGTATACAAAAAAAAGATTCCATCAGAATATCTTTATTTGTTGTGATTTCTTTCCATTTTTCTAGCACAGTTTAATATCATTAACAGAGTCATCGAGGAAACAGATATGTATGTAGGTTTTAGATATGTTACATTGAGAAAACTAAAGGAGAACGATAATAGTTTAACCTCAAGGGTCTGTGCAAAATGTCTATCAATGAAAAATTGGAAAATGTATTTAAATTTTGAATTATTATTATATTTCATTTGTCAGATCAATGTACAATTGAGATTTTGCATTCATGTCACATGTGAATGTGGATGTTGAAGAGGTGGCTCCTGAGATGTGGCAGTGTTCCCTTTGAACAAAGTCTAAGTGGCTGTCGAGGTTTTTAAAGACTGTGTCAAACACCAGCAACTCTCAGTGCAAAGTCTTGGGCTTCCTCTCTGTGTACTCAGAGACAGATTGACCTGGTGGGAAGTTGTCTTTGTCTCCGATGTCCATCAGCCTGGATGACCTCATGTCTAGAAAAGTTGCTGAGCCCTTTTTGTCTGCCACATTTGCAAATTGTACTAAATTTAAATTCTAAGTTTGACACACAAGACTCCCTACATTATTTTTTCATTACAAAAAGTGAGTTCAATGTTTTGTGAAGTTCTTGGTTTCTCCAAAAATTTCAAATTCTTTCAAAACAAGAGGAACCTGCAGTATGTTTTTCACCACATGAGTAAGTACAGTGCTAAGTAATAAAAAAGAGAAACAGCAGCTGCAGCCTTGAAGAAGCTGTCGAGCCAGCTTGAATGTATTTAATGTATTGATTGTATTGATTGTTTACATCTTTACACAGACCAGAGTGGGAAAGCGACAATCTGTGATTTTAGTTGAGTCAATTGGTTGCAACTGAAATACTTCATAGAATGTGTGAAGCCTAAAGTGAAGCCAACACATCACGATCGCCACCTGGTGGCTAGCTGAAGAATATGTCACAAACCCTGCCTCCTCTTTGTTAGTTGATAGGACATGGACCATATTAAAAAGTCAAAATACAGGCTTCTCAGCTTTTCTAATCAATATAATCAACCTAAAACATACTAATGAGACTTGTTTTAACTATTGTTTTGTTTTTAATTGAACATTATTTACATCCCATTGTTGTTTCATGTGTGACTTTTGAATTTATAATACACACCACAGAGCTTAAACTGATTTTACAATGCACAAACTGATGACGTGCAGAAGTTAAACTGAGCGTCATGAACATTTATAGTCTTGGCATGTACGCACGCACATGTGTGTGGCCTACTTTCTGCTTTCTGCTTGTGTGTGACAGGAATTTCATCCAAATATTTGTGTGTGTGTGTGTGTGTGTGTGTGTGTGCGTGCGTGCGTGCGTGCGTGTGTGTGTGAAGCAGTAATCAGGCCTGCTCAAACTCCCCAGATGTCTTTTCTGGGTGAGTTAGGTAACACCGCTGCTGCCCTACTTCTGATACGTGCACTATCACACACACACATGTGGCTCCAAAGTGAACCAGCCAAGATGCACAATGTGTGTCTGTGTGTGCGTGTCCATGCCAAGTATCCATGGCGATGACTGCTGGGTGCTGACCTTCTCATTTACAGGTTATATAAGCAACCAACTTGGCAAGGATCAGAAGCATGGAGGTGAGAAGACGAGGGAAGGAGAGGGGAGCTGTTGCTGTGGAATTGCAGCTCTTGTTATCCTGTGTTGAAAAAACTTTCAATATAAACCACTCCCATGTCTGAACATATTCCTATTACACATTACAGAATATTCAACATCTGTTATTAACCCTTCTTTGTCCGGAAAACCACTAAAAAGACTTAATTCTCCTACAAACATTTGTTAAGTTTAAGTTTCATGATATGGAAAAACAAGTCTTACAGTGACGAGCTGCACAAACACAACACACTTAAAGGTGCTTCAAAAGCATATTCTATACTTGTTGAAAATTATGGTCAGTGTCATGGCTGTCGTTAGCTGGCGTCAGCGATGATAAGTACCGCCCATTAGTTCAGGACATAAGCTGTGACTGGACAGTTGGCTACTTGTCCTTGTTCATGCTTAATGTGTTTTCATTTCAAAAAAGGAAAAAGCTCACCTGCATCTCCTGCTCAGCAGTTATATGCTCGTCTCTGATGAACAACACTGAAATGCAGTGCACCACGGACTGTTTCACTTCAGGCGTTTGAAATCTCCCACAGACAACCTTCTGCATGAAATACTACTCTCTGATTTGACTTGTGCACAAATTCTTATGAAGTATTGTTGAGTATTCTAATATTGTTTTCAAATATATTATTTTCAAATATATTATTTTTTAAATGAACTCAGAATGCTTTGACCATGTGATGACTAAGTTTTGTAGATAGAATAGTATTGAATAAATTACACATTTAACCTGAGGATGGCTTTAGATAAAAAATTACAGTATTTGGCGATCAATCTAATTATTGTTGAGATATTTCTGTCTATCCACAGATTGACACTGAGCCCCAGTCATAGTGTAGCTGATAAAAAATGTTGACATCATGCGATATGAGCTCACATTTGCAGAATAGAGAATAGAGCTGTTGTGGAGAATTGACTTTTTCTTTACTGTGACACTTAACACACAGTGTGTTACTTATCAAGTCTCAATTGACACTGCTTTTTCATTCAGTGATTATCCAACAACCATGGAAGCTGACCTGGATGAGTCCATGGTGATAATTGACCTAAACAGGATAATTCCCAGACAACGCGGCATGTTGTTCTCATTAACTCGCCTATGTCTCTATATTTAGGGACACTAGGATTGGCATAAGTAGGCCCTCACACCTCTCGGAGTCCTTATGTGACTGCAGTGAGCTAAATTTGATCATCTGCAGTGTAATTATGCTGCATAATTACACTGTGGGGGAAGAAGATGCTGCTCTTTCATACCTGTAGTTCAACAATGGCCATCCATCCCTTTCTCTAATCGTTTTTTGTTTTCTATTTTTAAGTGTCTCACTCTGACTCAGTGACCTACATCGCCATTGCCGTTTGCATAAACTGTGGCTTCCTGTCTGTCCGGCTTCCCCTCCTCACTCTGCATCCCTGCCATGGGGCTGAACATTAACAGTCTGTGTATTTATACTGCGAGTGCACAGCTCAAACATATTCGAGACGTACACACGTGTGGAGACAAGCTGTCACCATCCCTGGTTTAAAATCTCCTCACGTCCACATGCAACATTTCATTATAAACCGTCATTGTGTCTGTCGTGAGCTTGTTTTCTCTCTAAGTGTCAGTTCTGTTCCCTTCAGCAGTCTTTTCTTAGCTTCTCACTCTAGCTTGTTCGACATTGCTTATCCTCACACACACACACACACACACACACATACACAAACCACCACCCTCCACTCTATCATCCTCTTTCTCCTCCAACTCTGCTTGAATCTGTGTCCATCTGTGGCTTTTCCCTATATACTCTCTCATTCAGTTTTCTTACCCCACATTGGTTTAATTTGCATTAGTGCCGACTGTATCAACCATACATTTAGGTTTAGGCCACAACCTCTTAACATAAAGTGTCTTATTCAGCCAAGCTTCCGCTGGGAGGAACTCCACTCTAACATCCTTTATGTGAGACCTAAGCTTAGCTGACCAGTTTCTAACAGGACTTATTTATGAAATGCAACAACTTTTGAAAAATGTATCACCAGTTACTTCAATTGGATTGGATTTGGCTGCAACACGGTTTACCCCTAAAACTCCAAACGTGTTTTGTGGACTCTTCTTCACCCGCCCATCAATCGGCATGGTGGTGAGTAGATAATTAATGAATTTATTAATTTAGACTGTGTCGTTTACATATAATGGTGCAGCCATAAAAAACCTTGAGGTTTAAACTGAGTTTAAATATTATAGTGACAGATAGAACCTAAGCCTCAGTGAAATGTTAGAACAGAATATAATATTTATGTGATGTCAGATGGATTTGTTTTTTCAAAACTTGTCACAGCAAATATATATATATATATATATACATACTGTATATATATATATAGCCCCAGTGACCTAGTTAAAAATGACCAGAAATTTGATGTCAATTTGCAAATAAGACAAAATATTATTACACTATTAAAAGAATAGTTTGAAAAACAGTTATTCGCTTTCTTGAAACTGCTCCACTGATTTTTGTACAGCTGACACAAACTAATCTAGTCTTGTCTCTTGCCCCATTACATATGGTCCTGATATAAAAAATACATTTTCTTGCATGAAATTCACTTAAATTGTAGGCTTTAACAAAATATCATTGATAATGCTGACTCATCTGGCTTCACTCATATTACAGACAGTTTTTTTTAAATAATCAGATTAGATAAAGGATTTGATTCATATCGTGAATTATTTAACACAATCTCAGTGATGTAACCTGTAATCTGAAGCAGCACTCTCTAAGAAACAAACACCAAACCCTGAAGAAGACAAACAAAGGAGACTTCAGATTCTAGTCCAGTCAGGTGCATTCGAAAATCCAATAAAGAATCATGAACACAATCCTTTTGGTTTATTCACAAGCCGTAGCTTCAGACTCCACTTTTGCAAAGTTAATGAATACTAAAGTTTTACTATCAAAAGCAGACACGTACAAAAAACATCAGAACGATGTCGAGACATACATACATTCATCTTGTGCGAATTCACCCAGACACATTTAGAGGCCATGGAGTTCTACAGGAGTTAAGATTCAGACAATCTAGTAACTGAAGTCAGTGCAAATATTTGAACACGTGAGAAGCGCTTGGTTTTTAAAGATGTGAAGTGTTTAACGCCCAATAGCAGAGCAAGAATGTGAAGTCGGAGGTTCAACCAGGGATTCGACTCTGTTTGACTCTAACTTTGTTTCTAAGACGCTGTTCAAATTGGAAGGGAAGAAAAATTAAGCGCTTCTTCAAATGCGTCAAATATTTGGGATCAGCATCAAACACATCACAAAGAATTCTCTTCGCTGAACTGACCAGTGACATAATCTCTTTAAAAAATGTGAGGTGTCGACGATGGTGCGTTTTAACACAGGCACAATTTTGAACAAAAAGTACATTTTGGAGCACTGATGGGACACGTGATGATATATATTTCAAGACTCTGAAATTTCATTTCAAACACAGATTAAACAACAATAACAAGAAAATAATAAAATTAGGAAGCATAATTATTGTGTCTCTCTATGTGGAAGTGCTCAAAGAGGGTACCAGAGGTAGTTACACTTCTTCAAAAGGTCACCGGTTGAATTCTGAAAGGTCAAGATGTGAACTGTTGTTGCATAGCTGGGCGGCACAAAAGTAAAAAAGATCAAACTTCCTCTACATCTGCAATGTTATGGTCAGTGATACAAACTGGAGGTATTAAAATAAAAAGCCTCGGGACACACATTTCTGTCAGTGGCTATTTTCCTAATCACAGTTATCATGAATTTTGAATGCTACACAAGATTGAATGTTACCATCAAGCTGTAAAAGCAGGTTATAGACCAATCCTGACCTTTAAGGATTCAGTAGGTGACACCAAGACAAATGCCAATGTATTAATATTCCAACTTGGTTGCATCTTCTAACCTGTTTTAATCATCCGAGGCTATGGAATCTCAGCAGTGACAAGTGCAATAAAAATTATAAATATAGCAGCTAAATAAATATATAGTTACTGCTAATAGGAGTCGCCCAAGGCTGCAGCGGATGAAGCTAAGTATGTTGTTTGCCAGTATGCATACGTGTCATTGTAATTAAAGCATAGTTTGACATAGTTTTAGGAAAAACACTCATTCACCTTCTTGTCAAGAGCTAAGAGGATTGATACAACTCTAATGTTTGAAGCTAGGGCTAGCAGCAGGTTGGCTTTCAACTGGCATTGAGGGGGGAATCAGGGGAAACTGTTAGATTGGCTCTATCTAAAGATCAGCACCTCCAAAACAACAGAAACATGTGACAGCTTGGTTGTTTAACTCATCAAAAACTAATCGCACAAATGACAACTTGTCGACAACCTGAAGCACATTACAAAATGTTGTCTCACATTTTGTTCATCCTAACAAAACCTAAAAATAATATCCACATCTAACTCTGGACTAAACAGCAACTAAGCTAATTTCCCAAAATGTCAAACTATTCCTTTATGTCAAAACAGTTGTTACGCGTAGCTCATTTTGATACTGTCGATCTAACTGACTTTAAATTATTTCCATGCCATGAAGCAATAGTTTACCATTGCCTCCTCTTTCTCTGAGTGGGAATTATTTATGTGATATGCTGTTATACTTGAGGTGTGGTTATTGATAGTTTTCCCTTTCCTGCCCAGTCTGAGCTAATTTTTAATTTCTTAATGGTTATCGAATCATGATAGCAGCGATGCTACTGAGGCTATCATTGTACGTATTATCGTACAGAGTGGGTTTCTCTGTGCAAATGCCTCTTCAAACAACAGCATTTACCACTCTGTTCATTACACAAAAATATAGAATAGAAGCTTACATTATAAAGTATTGCTGTTTAATTCTGTGCCACATAGCCACCATTTGATGGCAGTAAAAAACTCATAAAATGCATTAATTCTGTCAGCAAATTATTGTGGGTAAATATATACAGATTGTAGTATTTTTCGTTTTCTCATCATTACATGGCTTTGGCCCTTTCAAAAGAAAATCCTTAATGTGGATTATTTCACATGACGCTCCATGTACAATCACATGAAATAAGGAGAGGCAAATACACCAGTGAATGAGGAAAATTATAAAATACAAAGAACCTGATTGACATAGAAACATGTAAAATCAAACACATGTATAAAACAAAGCCCAACATTCTTATGCATTTTTCCATAGATGAACATTTGCTGTGTAAAAACAGTTATGTCACAGACATCAGCAAGGCCTCAATATTTTTAAACACATTTCTCTTCACAAAAATATGTTGCTTTTGTTTTCAGTCCATTTACAGTATTTCCTTCCTGTGAAAATCTTGTTTTGAAAGTTTCAAACTGAAGGGTAAAATGAACCTGGTATGTATATACTTTAGGCATTATATTTCCACACTACATTTTTCTGTGAAGTGAAGGCACTAGCCTTTACTAATAGTGTAGCACCGGTCACACTCTAATGAATGCAGATCTTTAGCAGTCATTTTGTCCCGCGAGGAGATGCAAAAGAAAAGTATTCCAACTTCTGCCATGGGGGAAATAAATACACAGAGGCCTGTCTGCACCGTTTCTATTCCCTTACTTAAAGTGGTGCAAAATAAGTCAGAATAAATACTGAATAAATACTCTTGAGGGATATTAAGGTGTCAGGAATCCAGGTCCTGGTCAGGACTTCTTGCTGCATTGTGGGCTTTACAAATATCTCAGCCAGAGAGAGGCTGCAGACAGCGGAGGAATCCAAATATGTTTAAGTCAACATAGCTCCCATTATGACAGGCCAATAAAAATACTCCAGAAATTTAGGTCACCGGGGATCACAGTGCCCTGTGCAGTTGTCAGTGTCAGCCATGTTGTTACCCTTTCTGGATTGAGTGAAGGGTGTTTCTGTTAGCAGGTCACTATTGCTGATGTTTGGGTCAAATGATAAGTTAAAAAATAAAAAAAGTGAGCAGCTCAGCATCTCTCTCCGTGAAATGTAAACAATGTCACTGCATGCATAAATAATGATAAAAATAAATAATGGAAAAAAATCCAACAAATTAGAAAAAATTGGATGAACAAAACATAACAACAAGAGCCTTGAAGCATATCGATGTAAAGGTTCAGTCCACTGTCAGCTGAAAGGGACAGAGACAGAAATGGAAGAGGAACGGAAGGGAAGCCGACAGAACGACTGTTAAAAACTAATAGTTGTTCAAGTTACAGGATTAACTATAAATGTCTGCACCCAGTTTACATAGATTTCAACCAGCAAATAGTTTGAAATCAAAGAAATAAATCTTATCTTATCACTTGTAATATAATTGGTCACTCAACTGTGGTGAGTGTATTTACACAAAAAGGCAAATTCATAGTTTGGTCTCTTATAGAATTGACATGTGCATATAAAGAGATATAGGATGGGGACACTTTGATTCAGAACTTTGCTTCATCTTTGCTTTAAAGCTACGATGAGAGAGGCAGCTCCGCTTTTTTACAGAATAGACACCATTTTTTAAGAATGCAAAGATGCACCATGACTTTTGTTTTGTCGTTTTTTGGTGCGTCATTCCACACACAACATGTACGCAACAGGAAGAGCAGAGAACTACGAAAATAATGGAGGAGGGCCAGAAAGGCAACACTGGAGCACGGACAGATGAAGACATTTCAGCACCACAGCTTGGAGCTGAACGGAGAGAGGTTAGACAGAAACATACACTTAGCTTCATTAGCATTGACATCAAATGACATCAAATGTTACAATAGAAGGTGATGATTCTCAAACGTAATTCCCCTCCTGTCTGACTGTAGCTTAAGTCTGCACCTGTTGAGAACTTAATGTTTGGAAGAGGTCAGTTCCATCAGATGTATTTCATCTTTGCTGCTGAGGTGTAGATGAAATCCAGCGTGGCTTTCTGAACAAGTGGCGTCAGGAAGGGTGCAACAACATCTATTGTCAATTTTTTGTGCATCAAAAGGAAGAACAACAGGTCAACTGCTGCTGCGGGGGGAGGGTAAACTGCATTTACTCAGGTGGGCGAATGTTTCCAGAAAGCATATCACCGGTGCCTGCTCTGGGCCATGAAGAGCAGCACCTTGCGGATACCGCTGAGACGATCTTTCAGAGAAGTGAGGGCCAGAAACGGCAGCTGGGCTCTGCCCTCTAACGGAAGAACGGCGAGTAACCACCAGCACCATGACGGACCATTGGGGCCGACCTGAAAGAGACAGAGAAAAGAGGACATTGTAATGTGTCCTTCCAGCCCCGAGCAATGAAGGCAACAAAAGTGTGTCTGTGTGTGTGTGTGTGTGTACGTGTAAAGATATCTTTGTGAGGAATGTTTTTAGCCTAGAAGATGAAGACATTTTGACTGGTCCTCACTTTCTGACCCACTTTCAATAAACTGTTATTAAGGGTTCAGACTTGCTGTTAGGATTACAGTTCAAATTAGGTTAAGGTTAAGGTTAGGATTGAGGTTAAGCATATAATTGTGATGGTTAAGGTTAAGGGAAAGGGCCTCACTAAAACAAAAGTACATGGTTAGGGTCTGTGTGTGTGTGTGTGTGTGTGTGTGTGTGTGTGTGTGTGTGTGTGTGTGTGTGTGTGTGTGTGTGTGTGTGTGTGTGTGTGTGTGTGTGTGTGTGTGTGTGTGTGTGTGTGTGTGTGTGTGTGTGTTCGCCTGGGTTGTACCTGAAGTTCGGGGTCTTTCTCAGGCATGGGTCCAAAGTGTCCTTCAATGCGTTCCTTCTGCTCTGCCTTCAGGGAGTTGACCCACACCAGGGCCTGGTCGTACACTGCATCATGCAGAGACTGCAGCTCTCGTTCTGCTACACCCTCCACCTGCACACACACAAGCACGACCACATTTGAGTTACAGTAGAACAGTTTCTGGTATGTCTCTTTACCCCCTCCATCCTTCTATGTCGACTAACTCCACTACAACTCCCAGTTCTCCCTGCTGTCCTTTCACTCCCACCCCCTCTTACCGTAACGTCCTCCAGGTACTCTATATCAGCTGTATTGTATCCGTCCCTCTCGCTGTGCTGAATGACTTTGAATCTCCGTCTACCGATGGTGTCCGCCACTGAGCGACCATCAGAGAAGAACTTCACGTCGCGGATCTCCAACAGGCAGCCGTAGTCTGCAAACCTGTAGACAGGAAGCCGGATATTATACTTCTAGATATATACGATATTCCTATAATATATACACTCTGACACATTAATTGAGTGCACACAGTCACTATCCAAGCACTGACCCTTTGAGGTTGTCTGCCAGACACATGCCAAAGCAGTTTGTTCCTGTCTCTATGCATCGGCGAATCATCAGTCTGTAGCAAGGCTCGAAGATATGGAGAGGGCACGGCACAGTGGGGAAGGCCATGGTGCACACAAATATAGGCACATTCTTGTTAAGGCTGGAAAGAAAGAGAGGGAATAAAGAATAATGTGTTTAATGTCGTCATTAGCAGAGTCATAGTACAGGGAAATATAATATTCCGTTATCAGTGAGAAGAGAGGCCAATGTGAAAGTGAATCCCTTTCGCTCCCGTTTCAGAGAAGTTAATTATTGGAGACCTGAGTTGGCCTTGGCCTCAAGGATAGTGATACTCGATGCCTGACGTGACGTGCGCTCAAAGGTCAGTGTGTCAGAAATGTGTTATCTAATGTAGGTCAGTAGGTCAAAAAACTGGGGCCGATATTCACATCAGGAGTGTTATGTCAGGCACAAGTCATAATCTGTGATAAGAATAGATATGACCAGAGAAAACAGACAAAATAAAGCAATAATAATAATAATAATAATAATATGCACGATGTGGTAATCACATGATGGACAAGAGCAGATTGGGACACAAACTCACTTGGAGAGCTCAGCCATCTCTTCCTGGTGGATCTTCTGTCTTTCCATGAGCTCGGAGGGAAGATACTTAGATATTAGGTTCTCCATTAGTACTGTCTTAGAGTACTGCCTCTGGATCAGGTACTGAGAAGAAAAGAGATATTAGAAATATGTTAATACAGAGTTTGGTCCACACACTCTCCAATGACAGCCATGTTAGGGCCTGCTCTATATTTGTCCCGTATCATATGATTCTGTGCGTTACTCTGGATGCATAAATCTGATACGAGGTATTGGCCCCTGCGTTGACCTCAAACTGTGAGCAGGTATCGGTTTGACGTAACCAATGTAAATTAAACTCATCTGTGTCATTATAGAATCATTACTGCCACTATCAGTTGCATCTGTTGAGTAACTTTAGTTTTTGGCTCCCTGGCATCACGTTACCTTACATAGAAATGTTCTGCACAGTGAGGCAATTCTTATTCCAGGAAAAAGAGAGCACTGGTATTGTTACTCTGCGAGGGCAGATACACTCAGTATCGAGAGTGCACTGGGCTGAGTTTAAACCACACTAAATTACATTTTTAATAAAACTATAGATGAGTAGTACCTTGGACAGCTCTTCTTTACAGAGCGGACACTTTGGGTTGTGGTCCAGACATCGCTTCAGACACTGAAGACAGAAGGTGTGACCGCATGGCGTCGTCACAGGCTCATAGAACAGTCTGAGTGGGAAACACACACACACACAAGTTTCTTCATGAGTTTTCATGGCCAGGACAAATACAATCTTGCAGACATATTGGGGAAAAGTATATTATACCTCTATAATGAGTTTAAATAATCAATGCTTAAGTCACAACATGAAAATTTAGTAAACCTCAGCAGCTGAAGAAGACTTCCATATATGTTTGAAAGAACTGAGAAAAAGCTAGTAAAGTCCAGATTGCCTGTTGAGGTAGTCTGGTCCCACAGGGGCAACAGAATATTACAGGCTTAAAACTACTGCACATGTTACACAAATGCCAATACATGTATCGCATAGTGGATGAGTGCTAATAAAGTTTTAGATCTGAAAGTAGCTGTAGAGCAAACTGTACCTCATACAAAGGGAACACTCCACATCTGATGGGTCCAAGACCTCACAGCTCGATGAGCCAGTGACCGCCTCTGTATGGAGACATCCGCAGACAATACATAAGACACTGCTCATGTACATGTACATCCTGTACACTGTTTGTGTAAAATATTGAAAAAACTCACCAGATCTACATCTCTTGTGCTCGTCGTTCCTCTCTAGTCCTTGCTCCTCCACCTCCTGCTTCTCCTCTGAGCTTCTTCGCTTTCGTTTTAAGAGGAAACTGTGAACGGGTGTGGGAGGAGTGGAGGTGAGTCTGGACTCTGAAGACAACAAGCTGGGACTAAGAGACTGAGGGAAAGAAAAGGACGACAGAAGACAATTATGAAACCTCATGTCCCTTCAATATCTTGCTTGACTTTGACTGGGCTGACGAACAGAGGGGAGGGCATCTCTTACCTGGAAGGGAGCACTGAAGCTGCTCTTGATGTGTGCTCTGGAAGACCCTATGCAGGAGTAGTCGGCGATGTGTTTAGGGACCTGGTCTGTGACTGGAGCCAGGAGATGACTCAGGAGCTGAGAGGAGACGGCAAACAAGGATGTGCATTTATGATTATGATTATGCAACTATTCCCTGTGCAATGTATCATGTTTTATTTACAGAGAAAAATCACTTATAGTTATAGTGAGACTGGGGCGCAATGTTTATTATAAACTAATTTGCCACTCAATCTTTCCCCTTCAGTAAAGTATTATTCCTTTTTTAAAGGTGCAGAGTATATAATATCTGACCAGTGTGCAGGCTGTCTCTTATACAATGTACATGAATGTATACAGATGTACAACATCCTATAATGTGTCTAAATATGACATGCAGTAAAACCATTGATTTTACTTAAATTATTCTTGTGTTAAATATGCTGTATTGTAAGGTGTCCGTGGCTGTTTAGAAATGCACCATAAATGATTATTTTATTATGACTTTTATCTATTCATTTATTTATTTTTGTAATGGAAGACATATGGACCTCTTACTGCCCACCCTGTACTACACTAATGTGGGATTTACCTTGTGAGCCTCAATCTTTGCCAGTCTGCAGTCAGGCTCTATGGACAAACACTCCAGGTACTCTCTCAGAGCTTCCTCCACCCGACCCAGCGACGCCAGGGCCTGGGCCTTACGGACATGACCCTGTGGGCAGATGGGAGATACATTACTTCACTGACAAGATGGGGAATGTTTTACTTATATCAGCCGCTTATCACAGATGTGTTAGTATGCTGGACAAATGGAGCCACAATTTGTTGTGCCGTACCTTGGACCAGCGAGGCTTGAGTCTGCAGGCCGTCTCAGCGTCTCTCAGAGCCGTTTCATAGTGATTCAGGCTAGAGTTGATCTGGGAGCGATTACTGAACAGTATGTGGTCCATGGGTGCTGAGGAGGAGATGAGGAAAAATTGGCCAGACAGTTAGTTACAGTTAGTCGGTTGGTTTGTGTTAGATTCGCACAATGAATTAATGTGTTGGATATTTTTTCAATTAATCCATTTATCATTTGTTTAAGTACAAAACTTTAGGCAGTGTAAAAAAGAATCCATCGCAATTTGCCAGTGACCAAGGCAACTAATTGTTTTGGAAACCTTTATTGAGCACACGTGTGTAATCCCAGTGAACTGAGTAGATCTAATAAAAAATGACCAATCCCTCAAAACTTTGTTTCATGTGGTTAAATGATAAAATGTGAGGGGATAATTCATATTTCATGCCCAACAAGATACTCAAGGTTTTTACTACAAAGAAAATGACTGAAACCTTCATTCATTAGGTGAGAAAATAATTGGAGTAATTGATAAATCATTTCATATTTTTAAGCAGAAATAAAGTGAATGTCTCTAAGTGTTAGACTGAATTTTATTCACCAAAAAATGAATCAGTTAATCGTATCTAAACAAATAAACAGTAAATTAATAGATAAGGAAAATAATTGTTCGGTGCAGGACTTGAGATTGAAGAACAGAATACGAAAAGTTTCAGCAAAAGATTTTTTTTCATCATTATTGAAATTGAAAATATTTAATTCATAAATGTATAAAATGTAAGAGAACATTTTTAAATGGAATATGTATATAAATATATCAAATATATTTATCCACAACTCAGATATATTGAATTAACAAAGATGTAAAATGGAGAAAACTGTGGTAGATTGTCATTTCTGTGAAGCTGGAAGTACTTCGGGTCAATAAATGAATTATTGTTTTGTTCTGTCTTTAAAAGCTTCCTTTGGGGGTGATATTAGCTTCAAGTTATACGAAAAAGAGGAATGTTTCTACTGGATCAGCTTCCACATTACAAAACGTGTTATGAAAAAAAACTACTGCCTTACAAAACCATGCAGCACTATCAAGGTCACCCACACAGCAGGTTTCATAACTATAGAAACTTATGCAAATGTCACAGTTTGCCCTATGGGGATCAGAAGCTGGCTTTTGTACAGACACAGGTAGTAAATCATTTAATGAAATAAAAACAGAAATGGAAACTTAGGAGGAGAGAGATTTTTTTTACATGTAAAGTATGGTTATGTCAACGCACAAACAGAATCTGGCAGAACACTAGTTGGACAGAAGTGTCACTGTTTAGCAGAGTACGCATTTTCAACAGGGTAGCTTTGTTATACATATACGTGCTTGCACACATACACACACAGATCTCTGCTAATTATTACTTACAACTCTTAAATTAACTTTTAAGACTAAGATAAGAGGTATTTCTGCCACTTAAACACTGAATATACACATCTGAGGGTGAGAACAAATTATATATAATTATATATAATAACACATGCACGCACGCACGCACACACACACACACACAGCTCGCAAATTAATTTGTACAAAGTCTTTATTTACATAAGTAGGTATTCTGTGTTGTTACTTAATAACCAAAATATTGGCAACAGACAAGGTCAAAAGTGGCTCCAACCAAACTAAGACAGTTATGTCATTCTCTGTTAATTATTATCTATTAAAGCACCTTTGGTAAACATGCAGAATCCCTCTGAATAACATCCTCACAGCCGAACGTGGACACAGCCCAGGGTGATCATTATCTATCACTGTGGGAGCTACCACTACACAACAACAGCAAACTGTTGGCCTCTGAGCAGGCTCCACTGCAGCAGCTGGGAGATAAATGACCCCCCCACTCCCCCCGCTTCTGCTTACAAAGATGTTGGCTAGGTTGATAACTCCCTACGCAATTCAGACTGTGGCTTCTATTGTCTGTTCTGCCCAGGAAAACCGCGGTACACCTCTCAGACAATGCAGCTGTCAGTGAAAGGGGGAGCTGTAAACTTACACAACCGGCCTGTACAGAGCCACCGAGCTGCACCAGCACAGAGTCGATTGAGATCAGGTCAAATATCTCGGTCCTGAAAGACCTGGGCCTGTGGCTGTGGAGACTGCAGCTGATCAGTCCACTAACAGTACTACACCCCGGCTGAACTCAACCCAGGGAAATGGAATGTAGTTCAAATCATTGCACCATCCACTCTTTATATTCTTCCATTTTATAAATCCCATATCCGTTATCCATTTTGTATAACTTTAGAGAAAGTAGTTGAACCAACTTTGAAAAATACACTTACATTGTAACACACAAATTAAGTTTTACGAATTAAATTCTAAAATGAAATTCTAATTAACAAGTTACATTTACACAATTGATAGCTTTGAGTTGAAAAAAACAAAAAAAATTTGCGTTAGTTTTTTCTCTTAAATTAGTAAAAGATTATTTATTCAGTGTGTGTTATGTGCCTGTTTCCTTTAAACTGTAACAGGGATTTTCTAGTTTGGGATCAATAAAGTCCATCCGATCCATCCATCTCAAATTTAGATTCTAAATCAAAACGCATCAATCCTAAAAAGCAGCCTGTCTCTTATCTTTAAGAAAATAAACCGTCCTCTTGAACATGGATCCCGATCAATAATTGGCCAATAATATGAGTGAGAGCCTTAATCCCCGTCTGGAAGTTCATATGGGTCAATCTGCCTGAGACCAGAACCTCTGCAGCTATTCACACGCATGGAGCTGACCGGCAATAATACCCTTGATCCACATTCGCCTGAACCATGGTGTGACGTTACACAATGAGGGAGCTGAGGGGGGCAGGTTACGTGCTTACGCAATGTTTATTCCACTGGCCCAGCCTACATAACTAACCCCTGTTATCCAACACAGCGGCACGGCCGAGAGCAGCAGCCCGCACAGAGGCGGCGGGCCCCGGCTACTGCCCCCACACACAGCCGCTGTCACACGACATGTAACAGTCATGTAACTCACCCACATGTTATAACAGTGTGTTGTTGACTCATGACAAGTCTCCACACGTGATTGTTGTGTCGCAGAAACATGGAAACAAAGTAGCACAGCTCATTTGGCAGCAGACAGGGCCATCTTCACTCACTGTTAAATAACTTTGTTTGTCACTAACACAACATGGCTCTGTGTCCTACCTATCAGGATGGCTTGGTTGTATTTCTCCAGCGCCGCGTCCATCTTCTTGTCGGCGTACAGCCCGTTCCCCTCCCGCCTCAGCCGGCCGGCCTGCTGCAGGCTGGGGAGCCACTTGGCCAGCAGGCTGCTGAGCACCACGTTCACCCGGTAACTCTGGACGTCCGCCAGGGAGTTGTCCCTGCACTCCTTGCACACGACCGGCCGCTCCTTCTCCTTCGCCTCCCTCTCCAGACACTTCTTGCAGAAGCTGTGCCCGCACGGCAGAGTCACGGGCTCGAACAGAAAGCTCAGACATATCCGACAGGAGAAGTCCGCATGCCCGCAACCTGTAGCCCTGGCAGCAGCTACATGCCCCGGTGGTGCTGGCGGTGCCGCCGCCGCCTCCTCTCCTCCTCTGCTGCTGCGCCGGCTGCCCCCCGCGTCCTGCCTCCGGATGCTACCCGACAGGTACGCTATGAGGTTGGCCAGCTGCGCAGGCTTCAGTCGCTCGGTCTCTGAGGCTTGCCGGTACACGTCAAGAGCTTCGGTGAATTTGCCCCCGAAAGCGAGCGCGTCACCCCGCTTCACCATCAGCTCCTGTCGGCTCCCTGGATCTCCGACACCCGCTAGCTGGCACTCGTAGATGTCCGCGGCCAGGTCGAAGTTTTTGGACTGGAAAGCCTCAGCTGCGAGCTGAAGCATGCTGTCGCTCTCTGTGCCCATACCCGGCAGGTGGTGTGCAGCCTATGCCCTCACCTGGGAAGCAGTGTCCCCGCTGCCATTCATGACTGTGTCCTCTGTCGGGAACCGGTGAGCACTCTGCGCGATTATGAGTCCTCCAGGAAGTGGCTCGCTGATATTCTCAATGGAGCAGCGCAGCAGAAAAAAACTCTTACGTAAAAGTTGTGTCATGTGACTCCGAGCAGCTGTTCTCATTGGGTGAGTTTAGAAAACTGTTACAAAACAATCTGTCATGTAACAGTTTCAGTGTCGGGGGCGGGGCCAGGAGCCTGTCTGACCCAGGGTCTGCATCCAGGACCCGGTGGGAGTGGGAGCCTGGGTGGGGGCCCCGGGCTGGAGGGACCCCACCGAGTAATGCCCTTAATCATATTTACTACCTTAATACTACATAATTCTACATTCTGGAGTATCAACCTGTCTGTGGTGGATCAATGACTTTCTAAATCAGGGGCCATAAAGGGGCCACAATTTACACAGAGGGGCCAATTATATGTCCAGCATCTGTGCACAACTCCCGATTCAGTAAGATGCACATTTAAATCATTCCTTAAAGTCATTCCTCCATTTTAAAATGATTCGTTGTTCACATTGTATACTTCATAATGATTAGAAAATAAAAAATCTGAATAAATTATCATATTCATTGTATTGTTAGTAAGTGACTACTGAGAGGACAGGGGAACTGCAGAGGCCCATTAGATCTCAGCTGGGGCCACTGCCCCCCCTGGCTTCGCTCCTGGATCCGCCCTGTGACACGTCATGATGACTTTTCAATAACTGTGACAATTTACATTAATATGTGGTTGTTATACGATGTACAATCAATAATACGAAAATTCCCATCATGTAGGATCATTTCAGTGACAGTGTTAGGGGTCATAATAATCAGAACAGTATAATATACGTAAGTGTTTACGCTTGTTGATGATGTATATGATCATTCAGCTGTTTTCTTCTTATGTGACGTCTTCCTAGCCCAGACTTGTTCATCTAAACCTTTGCTAGGAAAGTATTATTCACTCATATGAGTTCAAATGTATTTATTGTTTGTGTATTGTTAATAATTTCTTGGATATGACTTGTGTACGACAATTACCCCAAAATCTGATCATTTTAAGCATCTGGTACGATACTTTAACACTTCCTATCTGATAATGCTGAAGGTCATATCATCATTCCTTCATCCCTGTTCCTAATTACAGAGGGAACACCTTCATTAACCTCTCAGCACTGTCTTTATTAAGATCACTGCTGCTCAAACAGTTGTAGCTGTAATTATAGGCACTTCCACAAACCTTCAACCCCCTCATCAGCCTGAGTGAAATGAGATTTAAGTGAGTTTTAAATTTTCTTAATGAGGCCTTGAAGCCATTGCAAAGATTGATTTACGTATTTATTTATTTTGTTTGGTAATTTGTTTTAAGTAATGTTTTTGCTGGGGTCAAGCTAAAAGAGATGTAAGCTTTGTTGTAAAACTGTCCATGGTGACTTGTTCGAAAAGTATGTTGTACAATAATTGACCTGTGACTGCAGACTTACACAAGCACTCACTTCCTATTTCACCTCATTTACTTACACAAGACAAAATAGCAATTACATGATCTGCACATAGCTGCTTCCATCAAATTGAATTAATTCACATGCTCTTGGAAAACCGGAACTCATGTTAAGGCAGACAGCAGTTTGAGGATGATGTAAGTTTTGAGGACAGTTTACATGGGTTGCCATATGCAGCACTGTTAGAAAAGTTAGGGATTGAATGATTTAACCCTGGTCTGGGACAGGAAAAAAAAAACAGAGTCCTGCTCCGACACTATGTTCAAAAAACAAGGTTGATTCAGATTGTATTGCAGTCAGAAAGAGCTCTCAAAGAAGAAGACAACTGGAGTCGTCCAAAGTAAGTTGCAATACAGTTTATCCTATCAGACAGCAATCAAGATAAAAATGAACCTGTCTAGACAGAAATCAGTGAGAATGTCTTCTGTTATGCAGTGGGGACTGTGCGGTATCTGCACCCAACTCTTTTAAAGTGTTATCAGATTAGTTCATCCTTTCTTGTGCAGCCTCCCATTTGAAATCGGATTGGTTTCTTTGGGTGTCAATATAATGTTATGTTGTAGAAACAAAGACTAAATGTAAGGTTACATTGATGGGATTGATTTGTACCTCAGGGACCCACCTCAGGGGCTTTCAGCATGACTCAGGGGTTCAACCAAGCCAATACTGCCTTTAAGTCACATAGCAGTCTACAGAGAAATGGACAGTTTCAGCACAACCATTATGTTTTAAGCACCTAGAGTAGGCCTGTGAGGCCTATTATACATTAACTGATAAGATGAATTATTATATAGTGATATATAACATATAAGGCAGTGAAAAATGACACAAAGTGAATAATAATGAGTTCTTAATGACATATAGTAACGTAGTAAATACTCATAAGTAATTAATGGTGTCAATGAAAATAGATCAATAATAAAGGATGTGAAGGTGTTATAATGCAAAAAATTAAAAGCTGTCATAACAATATGCTAAAATGAGGCTGTGAATTCACTTTGCCATTATTGAAGTTTATACATTTTAGAAACTAAATTGTACTGTATCCATCTTGTGTATTCACAGACTCCCTGTAAGGCTAAAAGTAGAAGTAGGTTATGCTTAAGGGTCATAGTTTAATTACCAGTTAAGGTAGTTGCCCTACAAAGGCTTCTGACACTAGGCCGCATGGTATTATTAGCTCTACCTAAAGCCTATCAGTAGTATTTCCTCCAGTCTCTAAATAAGCAGGGTTTGCTGCGGGGGTTTGCAGTGTAAGGATAGTGAGTGAGGATTACAGGCTACTCTGTCGATCAGTGTCCATGTCAGTAGAAGCAGCAGCGGTGCTGGTAATATAGGTCGACCAGTCTAGCCTGTGAACTCAATCCCACACACAGACACACCCACACGCTGCTGGACATACACACTGCTGCAGACACAGACAGACTGACACAGGTATTATGCAAGCATATACACATAGTGGGCACACACACACACTAATCAGAGATCTTCTCACACCTTGATAGTTTGTTGTGTTTGTTTGAATATAGGTTAACAATGCAGTCTAGCCAGCTCACCTGGTGGATATGCAAGCATATACACATAGTGGGCACACACACACACACACTGCTGGCCAGTCAGTCACACGCACACACAGACACACACACTAATCAGAGATCTTCTCACACTTTGATAGTTTGTTGTGTTTGAATATAGTTCAACAATGCAGTCTAGCCAGCTCACCTGGTGGATAGTAAATACTGGGTCAGGACCAGCAGCTCTGAGAGGTCACTTTACTTATAAAACTCTTCTTGGCTGAAAAGAAATGATGGAAAGATGGATACTCGTGATGGATCTCACCAGAGGTTTCACTTTTCACTGTGGAAATCTCATCTTTCAGGGCGTTCATTTTAGGAGGAATGCATAAACATACAGGACTTAAGGTTAGAGGCTGGATCTTAAATCAGATATGAACTTGTGAACATCTGAATTTGTCATACTGCTTAAAGCCTGTATGATCATCATATGACATTTTTAGCATTTCATGGCAGGAACAGAACTTTTTATGTTTGTTTTCATGTGGAAAATTAGATAAGCAACAAATTGTCAGTACCAACTGGAAACAAATGTTTGCCCAGTTATCACAACTAAATCTAGTTTTTAAAAGTTTACAAATTTACAGATTCCAAATTTTAAGTCACACACTAGAAATGTCTGGATTTTAAAGTACCTTTATTCCAGTGAATGACCACATTATGTACTGTTCCTTTTTTAAATCCTACGTTTGCCTCTAAGGGGTTTGTTTGTCGACACAAAGTAATTCATTTTCTATAAGAATTTAACATTTAACAGAATTCTTCATTTAAAAAAATGTAAGACATTTATTTTTCAGATTAAATCCAATTCAAATTGCTCCCTGGGTGACAATTGTGGACACAGTCTAATGCTAATATGCTAATGCTTAGCAGGTGTAATCTTGTCTATTGTCCTATACTGCTGAAGGAAAAGTGCATAAGTATGAAGTTACAGTAATGGAGGAAATACAGATAACCGACATTTCATTCAGAACCACAAATGTGAACCTGAGGGTGGTGCCATAGGAAACATCAAGATCAAAGTCAGGCCGATTCATCCTGTCAAAAGCACATAATCTGTTCTTTGCAAAGACAATAACAGATCGATTTTATTAGGTAAATGTGGTTACAGATGTAAACATTCTTGATGTTATCATGAAAAACACGTAAGAAATAACAGGACAATCATCATTTAACTTTTTATACAACAGTGCTTTTTTTCTGTCCCATGTATAAAAACATGAAAACATAACACTTTCTTCGTTCTCAAATTTCAGGAGCATCTGAACCGAATTTCAGTCTAAATCAAAAGAGCAGATCACATGACGCCTGTCTAAGTGGCCAAGTGAGAGTGTCTAAGATTTCACTTGGCTGCACTTGCAGCCGTCTCAGATATACTGTTGACTAAACTGAATAATGGAAATTTAAAGTGATAACAACCAAAGTCAAGTAAACAAACGATACAGTCTGATTTATAGATTTGTTTTACACACAGGCTGAAACACAGAAAACAGTCTGGTCTTTATTCATGTGGTGCAGCCTGATGACGATCCTTCCTGCGCTGTTCTTATCACTTGACACTGTTGGATGCAAACGCTCACAGAGCACATGTGTGTGTGTGTGTGTGTGTGTGTGAGCAGTAAATTTCCATAAAATCTCACAAACTTAAAGTCAAGTAGAAAAGACGGTTTGATTTCCTAAAACCCCCACATGGTGCATTAGTCTTGGATTTGGAGAATGCTCCTTTTCTCCAGATTGTTCATTTCTTTGAGAATCAACGCCACGTTGTAACGGAGCTCCTGGAACTTAGACACAGGCACCTGAACGGGAAAACAACAAATCACTGTCAATGTCACAAAAACAGTTGCGTGGCAAAAGTAAAGCTAAGAAAAAAGAGCCATAAAGATCACACATGATGTCTGTGAAGGACTGTTTGACCATCCTCACACATTACTGTACACCATTAGGAGAATAGACCCTGTCTCATTCCACATACTCCCTTCTCTCTCCAAGCAGTACCCAAGGTCAGGTTATAGATAAAGGACCAACCAGCAGTACCTTGTAGTGTCTACGTTAAAGGACTTTCATATCTAACTCAGATGCGCCCAGACAGAGAGGCATCACTCCAACTCTTCTGCGTATTACACCAGTGGCAAGACGTAAGGACACAATGGGATTTAGGAATACATAACTTAACTATCCAATAGGATGCGAACACCTACATGTAACATAGAGAGATAGCAATTCTACACTTTCATGGATGTGCTGATGGAATGGGTGACGCAGGGTGAGGTTGGACAAGACAAGCATGTTGCTTCTTTCTACTCCTTTTCAGACAAAAAACGAAATGTTAATCAAAGTTGATTTATGTTACTCAATATTCCTGTTGTTATGTTTTCTTTTTTTCTACTACTTATGTTGCTGATTATCAATTTTTTTCTACAAATTTCATTTACTTTATATTTTTCAAACTATAATAATAATAATAATAATAATAATAATAATAATAATGATAAAGCATAGTTCTATGACAACTCAGTAGCGATGACAGGACAGCCATTCTAGAGAGTCATTCAGTCATCATATGTTTGTATCTGTGTTCGTGACACATCTGACAGTTAAAAGTGAGGCCATTAAAAAGGAGCAGCAGCGATCTCTTCTGTCCGTTTTTTGTGATTATAGCAGAACATATCGGTTATTCAGACTCCGGAAGAGATCCTGAGAGACACATACCAGGTAGAGATAAAGTCCATCAATAGAATCTGCACAGCGGATGTTGTTGCTCCTAATCTTCTAATCCCGCTGGGATCTGATTACGTAACTGCAGCGCTAGGTGCAACGACAGCAGTAGGAGAAGTCATCCCTCTTGTTTCTGTCCACATTACTAGCCTTCTTTGAAAAGAGTTAAGTGTCTAATCATGCTTCTATTTTACAATTACAAGGCAAGTATATTGTGGCAGGAGTACAGCGCCCCCTGTTGAGCCTATCTCTTACTAATTTTGTGGACGATTGATTTTGTCTGCTCACCCTTTACATTAACAGCTTTCATCACACATCACCAACTAAGTACAGATGCATTGTTACAATACAAGTAACAAATGTTATGATTATATTATATGGGTTGTTTTTGGGTGGTGCTATTGTTTTTGATACTGAAAATTAACAAAGACACACCGTTGTCAAAATATGTCAGAAATAATCTGTGAAGTACAGGTTCTAGGTTAGGCTGCAGTTTATAGAGGTTACTTCATTTTTACAATGTGATCCTATTATGTAAGAACTGAAACTGACCTACATTGGTCCACTGGCTAGTAACCAACTTCTTTCTACGAACAGGCTGAAGATAAACTTGGAACACATGCACGCGCGCACACATACACACACTGCAGTGCAGAGCTAGCATTCACCATGGGGATAAAATGACCATCTATAAAATACCTATGGGTTTCTGAAAGTCCAGCTTATGTAAATTCTAATGCAAACTGGAATCTACTTAACACTCATTGAAATCCCCCCAAAAATGTGCATGTGCAGTTGCTGATTTTAAGACCTGAGAGTTTAGGAAGAAGGAAATCCAAGTGCCTGGAAAATCAATGTCAGTTAGTTGTAGTGGAAACCCCCAGAGAGAGAGGGAGGGCGAGGGAGAGAGAGGGAGGGAGAGGGAGGGAGAAGGAGGTTAACAGCTTTCACAGGTCTCAGTGCCAATAAGTTACAAAAGTCTTCTCAAAGTGGGTCAAACGGTTTGAGAGTAGTCAGCATGACTAAGGTCAAATGTGGTTTAGTGTTTAGGTGACCAATGGAAGCTTCACACATGTATAGTTGTGATGTGGTTCCATGAAGAATAAACTGTTTGTACATGTAGTATGTATGGTGTGGTAAAGGGTTATATACAGTCTACGATGAATGAATCCTTGGAAATGGTGATATCATTACACAGTGTTAACTTGTTCTCATCTCTCTTCTCCTTGATCGATCGAGCTTCTATACATTTGCCTGCTTTAAAAAGGTCTGAGTCTCCAGAAACTTCTTTCATCAGCTCACAGCATTTCTATCAGACTCTGCATAAACTGACAATGAAAACAGGATGAATATTCATGTAAAGAGTCATATCATTAGTTTATGTACCTCAAAGCGACTTAAACTCCCGTCTGACAGTTTCATCTGCATCAGTACAGAAGGCTGCAGAGCCCTGGATAAAGAGCTGGAGAGACAGAAAAACATTGACTTCATCACACTGAGGCCAAATCTACTTCATCATCTAACAATTCCCACAATACAACTGGAAAATACACAAACATTTTGGTCACATCTTTG
This sequence comes from Hippoglossus stenolepis, assembly GCF_022539355.2. Lineage (NCBI taxonomy): Eukaryota > Metazoa > Chordata > Actinopteri > Pleuronectiformes > Pleuronectidae > Hippoglossus > Hippoglossus stenolepis. The sequence goes on from NC_061489.1 coordinate 7,237,996, forward strand.
ATGTTCAAGGTCTTTTTCTGAGGTGCTTCTATACAGTGTGGTCCAAACATCAACTGTCAGCAAAAAAGTGTTTCCAGTTCTGTACAATTTCAGCTGTTAAATGTGTTATATTTTCAATAGAATTAACTATGGCGTGTATATTTCAGACACTGGAAACATTAGACACCTCATACTCTGTAAGACAGATTATAAAAACACACACAAATAGACTAACTTGTTAACAACTTTGTGTTATGTCATTCAAAGTTATTCAGAATAACAGCGGTCTCTTGAACATTTTGCTGAAAAGGTTATGACAATTGTTATGAATACATTTCTCAGGATACAGTGTTTTCTCTCCACCTCAGTATATTACCTTGTAGAAATGGCAACATCCACTCTCCATTTAAAGTCTTCTATTGTGGGTAGGTGAGGATCATTCTGGGAGGTCGCTTCCTCTAGAGCTGCACGTCTACAAATACAAAGAGAGATGGGAATCATAACATCTCCATCAATGGCATCTGAATGCCCCAACAACAGCAGCAGTTCAGTTATTCATGGACAAATATCTGATGTCAATATGATGGGACAGAGGTCATTCATGTAATGATACAAATAAAAAAATGTCTTTCCTCTTTACTGCATTAATAGTCTATTGAGTTCTGTGGGCAGATAACACAATAACATTGTGTTAAATTGTGTAAATTCAACATACCGATTTCCAAACACCACACTGGAGAAATCTGTGATAAAGTCTTCAGGTATCCTAATTGACAGAAATACACACAACAAATTTAGCATTCAAGGCTGTCATTGTGTTATTTATGAACATGAGTGATAATCAAAACATTGAGTGTGTGATACAAACATGAAAAGCCTTACCTTAATTCTCTGAGATCATCTTTGAAGGCCTAAACAGGGACAAAGCAGAAACTGTTGAATTCTCTATATGAATATAAACATGCTGATTGTAAAAAAAAACACAATTCAGTTCATGAAAGGGATGTAAATAGCATTATGTGACCTGGATACCCACACAGGTGTGGATCTAAACAGGCAGATAAACCATGGGCAGCTAAGGCCTTTAATAAAGCTTTTTTACAGCAGTGTCTTCATTCCACACTATATCCTCATAGTATATGTTGTGTCTGGTATTCTTATTGTTATCATGCAGTATTTTTGTAGCCAGCACATAAAAAAATTACATACTTTACTACAAAAACAGACAATTTTGAAATATGTCCATAAATGTGCATGAATCAAACTGCGACTATGAAATCACACTGTCAACTAAACTTCAGGAACAGAAAACAACATGTGTCTGTAAGTGTACCACCTGCAATTTATTTATTTATTTATTCACATCTGTTCTGTTAAAGTGCTAAGGAACAACAGCAGGCGCAGTGTCAGCACAGACTGCATCAAAGCTGAGTCTGCAGTCATGTGCTCAGTTTTGAACACTTTCAACAAGGACAGTATGGACATAAAGTACATTGCATCATTGCACTAAATAGTACATACACTGCACACTAAAAAAATCAGTAAGAGGACATGTGCCCTATGTAGAATGTAGAGTGGTTTAAGACGTGATAGTAGGAGCCTGAAAACGAAGAAGCTAAAAGCCATTGATCCATCCTTCACTTTATTATTTTAGGCCAGTACTTCTCTCACTGTAACATGCCAAAATATGTTTAGAAAAAAAGCATGGTGTCATATGGTGTCCATTAATAGTATGTATGCAGAATAATGTTTTTCACTACACTTAATTTTATCAGGGTTCCCATGTAAGAAAATATTCAACCCCTGCTTATTTGTATGCTGTGTAATAACAGGACACCAGTCATATCTTGTATTGAGTGAGAAAACTATGGATGAATTCAGCTGCAAACACCATGATTTTGGTGGTTAACTGTCAGTTTGTTGCAGACTGTGATTTGCAGTGACGGCCGGCGGCGTGTACCTCCTGTTTGAGCGACGATGTGGGGATGCGGATGGCCTCGGACAGCACTCGGTACATGCCGGCTATGATGTGACTGAGTCTCTCCTGTGGGATGGTGCTGCTCTCTGCTATCGCCTTCATCACGTCCCTGCTGTCCTTCCCCTCCAGGGCACTGACCACAGCTGCAGGGGGACATTATATTCACAGACACGTTATCTAAAGAGTCTCCCAGTCACCAGTCTCCTCCACATAGCTGTCTGTTATCACACTAACCAATACACATATCACAGATTAGCAGTAAAGGTTGCCACTAATTAAAGGTCAGTTGATTATACATTATATATATATATATATATCCACAGACATGCTATATAAAGCTGTGAAAGTCTGTAGTGTGTGATGATGTAACATTAAAGAGACAGAGGGATTAGCACGTACCTTTCAAAATTCTTCTGAACATTTCGTGGTCCACATCCTTCAGGCTTTTCGACATAGACTCAATTTCCGGTGGTATCCTGCCTCCTAGGAAGCTGGTGTCTCTGGAGGCCATGACTGAGCACACACTCGTGTACAATACACACAGAAAACAGGGCGAATAGACGGTACATTTACAGCAGCAGAAGAAGAAGTGTTGTCCTCCTCTTCTGCTTCTCTTCTGTTTATGTGACAGCTTCCGCCTCCAGGTCACATGACGCGCGCCTCGCTCGCTCCCGGGAGTCTCGCGGTGACGGCTCCGATCAGCGACAGAAGAGAAAGGATTTGCAAATGGAGGCAGCAGAGATGTTCTCCCTCTGAACGAGAAAAGGTGGGTTTCTATAACACTCGCAGCTTCTCCGGTACACCCCCAGCGTGTTTTCACACCGCACAGGTTTGTTACCGCGTAGAAACGATTAGTTGGACGTCGTTCTATGACCCGGTAAACGCTACGTGGACGTGTGTAGCATTAGCATCGAGCTAACGCTGTTAGCGTGTGTTGTTTTGGTTTTTGCCGAGCCAACTGTTTGTTTTTACTGAATACGATAACCTGTCATTTAAAGTGTAACCGAACTTAAGCGGACGCGAGAGAGCTTCTATTGAAAACAACTTTCAAAAAAGATTTAAACAATCAAGCTACATGAGCGATATATATAACATGTATAATATTCAATGGTTGTGTAAACAATCAGCATGGACTCCGTTTATTTATCATTATCAGGGATTATAATTATACATCAGTAAGTAATATTAACAACAATGACCTCTAAAATTGTTAATTAACTGTTAACTGCTGATATTAATATATTTTATGAAAGAAAGATAAACTTACACATGAAAGTCGAGTCCATTGAAGTCCATTCATTAATGTTCAAATTGAACTAAATAGGTTAATCCTCAAATTTTGTTCTTTTATATATTTAGTGAATGTGGCTAATTTTTATAGTTTAATAAGGTTTTAGGGCAGTTTGTTTTGGTTTATAAATGTATCGTTTAGACCAAAGTGATCAGAAACTGAGTTATTTGCGAATTATTCCAAAATATACTCAAAATAAAGAGGTTTAAAGGTTTATTACTCAATTGTGACAAATAGAACTGTGTTCTGTGTTTTGCCTGAATCTTTTCAACATCTCCTTTACAGGGATATTTGTGAAATCAGAAATCTGTCAGGATGCTTTATGACAGCTACATGAGGAGAACATCATTATTAACACAGTTTAAGATTCATGTTGTCCATGTAAAGCTTATTTCTCCACCCTGTACCGTAACATTCATTCATGGTCATTTAGCTAGCTAATGTTTGTGGACACCTGTCACAAAGCCACAAATCTAAAATATTAATAGTTTGTCATGTGTCCATAGTTAACAAACACATTTGTCTAGAACCTGAACCTAATTTAGTGAAAAATAACAATGAGCAGAGTCACAAACACAGTAACCTATCAGTACAATAGCCTTGCAACTGATACATAATTACTTTGATTTATGTTGAGAGTGTAAAAGGTCTGTTTATTCAGCTTTAATGTAATAATTGAGGCTGTAGCTGTATTGAAAGTTTCCCTGTTATTTGTGTCTGATGTTTGTCTTTCTGTGTCAGGTGCATCTGACCATGTCTGAGTCACTGTATGAGAAGTTTTTGGCCCCGGAGGAGCCGTTCCCTCTCCTCTCCCAAAGAGCCAACCTCAGTGATGTGGGAACCCTGGACGTCAGTGACTTTGGCTGTCAGCTCTCATCTTGTCACAGAACAGATCCTCTACTCCGCTTCAACAGTAACAGGCAAGTAGAGATCGAGTACTGGCTGATTCACACATGTGCGTCACCTTTCTCTGAGGTAAACTAAAACTGTCAGGTGAAACATGCAATGGTGATGTGTAAGAAGATGCCATTGTTTTGGCATTTAACTGAAGACGTTGACCTCTATGGTGTGGCTCAAAATCTGGACCCAACACAAACTGCTGCAGGATGTGCTGCTGCAACTGTTGATGTTCACCTTACCTAACCATTGATGAATGTCAAGAAGCATGATTCCTGGCTGACAGTGCTGGTCAAGTTTGTTTACAGCTGTGACAGCATATTAGTACCAATGTATGTTTCTATTTTTACCTCCTAAAACTGCTACAAAACACTTCTTGCTTATACAATAAAATACATAAACACATGCAAAAAACAAACAAAAACTGTACCATACCTCTTGCCACTATGAAAGAGTAACAATGTTTGGAATACAGTTAAAGATTACAGCCTGAAAATTAGCATCATAATCACATATTTCACAGAAAATTGCCGCCCTTATAAAATGTGGATAAAAGTATCATGTTATTCTCTTGTTTTGAAGCCTTAAAAAAACCTAGCTATAAATCTTGAGTGTATTGATATATTGCACACAATGGGTCCTGCATACTGTAGATATTTGTATATATCCCCTGAGAAGGTAAACTCTGTTGACATTGTTAGATGTTTTGATGTTCAGATGTTTGGATCCCTTTAAATCGTGTGTCCTTATCTTGTTGTACTGCACGTACTCTCTGGAAAATTATCAGAACAATTTTCAGATATGAGTCATATCATTACACTGTGTGTTGGTGTAGCTGGAAGGGTATTGTTTTTGCTCGTGTGTGTATGTGCCAGCATGTGGGTGTGCTTGGACAAAATAACAGATGTATTTTCCCCAAACTTGGAGGGAATATTGCTTCAGAGGGTGTTTTCAGATAATTGACTTTTGAAGTCTCAAAGGTCAAGAAATACATTATCCTAAAAACACATTTTCTAAGACCGCTTTGCAAATAATGGAGAAACAATTGAGCGCTTGTATTGTTAAGAAAATCATCCCCCATAATATAATATGTGAAAAGTGACATCATGAAGAAGTCACAATAAAGTTAAAACAATACACCATTGATAAATAAGAAATATTTTTGAGGTATCCGTGCATCCTTTAAAACTATAGAGATGACTGAAAAATAATTAATGATCATATGGTAGCAATGACATCATCATCATGACATCACTACAAAGTCTGAAAAAGACATCATATAGTTTAGTAATGCAGTAAATATTACAACCAGTAACATTAGAGACAAAATCTACAATTTATTTAGATTAACTCATTCATCATCATGTGGTATGGTAATGACGATATTGTGAAATGGCATTGTTATACTATAGAAGGTTGGCACTGTCTCTATCCCTCCTACTATGTTTTTCACTAACTTTCTAATCCACTCATTGTTCTCTGCAGATGGAACCTCACTTCCTGTGGAACGAGTGTTGCCAGCTCGGAGTGCAGTGAGGAGCTCTTCTCCTCTGTGTCTGTGGGGGACCAGGAGGACTGTTACTCCCTTCTAGATGACCAGGAACTAACATCGCTGGACTTGTTTCCAGAGGGCAGTGTTTGCAGTGACGTCTCCTCCTCCATCAGCACCTATTGGGACTGGTCTGACAGCGAGTTTGAGTGGCAGGTTGGTTATTATTTGGCCTTTTGGTCAGTTTACTAATGATTTTCATTATTTGATTGGACATTGATATGAAAGTGATTGATCTGATTAAAATCAAACAGTACCTGGAAGTCTTTTCTAAACAGTCTGTCTTCTCCACATCTCTCTCTGTTGTCCTCTCAGTTGCCAGGTAGTGACATTGCCAGTGGCAGTGATGTCCTCTCTGACATCATCCCGAGCGTGCCAAGTTCACCTTGTTTGTTTTCCAAGAGAAAGCCGAAGTCCCACCCTCATCGTAACCTGGATGAACTTCCTTGGAGTGCCATGACCAACGATGAACAGGTAAACAAAGCCGACGCACCTCTCTGAGCTACTGCCGAGTTCAGAATCAACAACGATAAAGCTGAAAACCTCACTCAAGCTACTAGCTTACTTCTCTGCAGGCTCATAAACAGACAGTGAACAGACAATACCTCTCTGTGTGTTCGTCTCCACTTCCAGGTGGAGTACATAGAGTACCTGAGTCGGAAGGTCAGCACAGAGATGGGCCTCAGGGAGCAGCTGGACATCATCAAGATCATCGACCCATGTGCTCAGATCTCTCCCACCGACAGCGAGTTCATCATCGAGCTCAACTGTCTCACAGACGAGAAGCTCAAACAGGTGGGCACTGATCTTAAAACACAAAAACACTTTCACAATACTGAGTTACTGCACCAATATACAAAACAGTTTTTCTTTCACACAAAACATTACAGAAAAAACTTGAAAGTTGACAAAACAACCAATTTATAAAGGTGATTATATGTGTATGATATTGCATTATCAGCAGGTCTACTTCATACATTGCACTTGCTTGTTTAAATCAATATGTCCAGTATGACTATACAGATAGATGTGAGCTTGTTGACAGTCTTAAGGATTCAGTTGTATGAGTTTGTTTTGTCATTATTTATTTGCAGTGAGAGAAGCGCTCGCTGCTAATGCATCTCTGCACAATGTCAGCAGGATAAAAGTGTTACTTTGCGTGTGAAAAGATTGATTTACAGTGAGTGTGTTGTCCTCAGGTGCGTAACTACATCAGAGAGCACAGCCCCAGGCAGCGGGCCAGCAGCATCAGAGAGGGCTGGAAGAGGAGCAGTCACAGCAGCGCCAGCACCGGCGGCGTGAGCGCAGCCAGCAGCAGTAATGCCAGCATGGTCAGCTCCACCAGCTCCTCCACTTGCTCCACAGCCTCCAACTCTGTAGCAGGTAAGATGCTGCCTGGTTAGTTAGCAGTTAAGATGCACCAACAGTGCTGCCACAAGAGGAGCCTGTTGAGTGGGGCATTTCAGATCAGAGTCAAACTTTCAGCTTAGCCTGTCTGGTTTTAATAGTGTTTGTATTTCCTGTTGTTGCAGGTGGCACAGCCTCGGCTTGTAGTGGAGGCAGTGTTGCCAACATCAGCAGAGCGCACAGTGATGGAAACCTCTCCAGTGCTGCAGAACGTATACGAGACTCTAAAGTAAGAGACTTCTGGATGAGATAGTCTATAGTTTTATAGGTGATGTGTTTATTGTGTTTTATCATTCCATCATTTCCCCTAAAAAAAACAGGGAAGAATTGCAGGGGAAGGGGTACTTTTTTTTTTACCTTAATGTGTCTAATCCCATAGTTCCAATTACATGTTGTTTTTATTGTAAGTAGGGTGGGGTACAGAAATCAGGTACCTAAATCACTCACCAGTTCCTACACATTTGTTTCCATTGGACAAATAGGTGGGGGCAATCGATGATGAGTTTGGAGTATTTTACTTTATTGAGCACTGAAACTGTTAAATTATTGCAGTTTGATTTATTATGTGATTATGTTAAGTACAATTGTTTGAGTTTGGCACTTATTTATATTTGTATGTTTAAGTTAAGTATACTTTAAACTGTTAAAATTTATTGTGTTAAATTTCATCTTCCAATTTGTCTTAGCAATAAACAAGCCGCTCTTATCGCCGACCGTCACTTTGTGCTTTTTGTAAGTAAAAGTATCGATTCTGACACCGTTTAGGCACCGGAAACATGTTTAAAGTCTCAATTTAGTGCTGTCAAACTATACCAAACCCTAATTGTAACTAATTCATATACTAGTTAATAACAGTACAGTTAAATACACGTGGGTTACTTTTACAGCCTTACCATTTCTCAGAGCATGTGAGATGGTCAAATGATCTCCTTGATCCTCGTCCAGTCATCGTCACTCACCTCTCTCTTCGTCACACTGTCTTTCAGAAACGTTCAAAGCAGCGTAAGCTCCAGCAGAAAGCCCTCCGCAAGCGGCAGCTGAAAGAGCAGCGACAGGCCCGCAAGGAGCGCCTGAGCGGACTCTTTCTGAACGAGGAGGTGCTGTCACTACGGGTGACAGAGGAGGACGACCATAGCGACGACCTGGACATACTGATGTGACAGCAGTGAATCAATCAGTGCTCCCTCTATGCCTGCTCTCTCCACGCCCAGCCACTGCCATAGAGCTCAGAAACCACGCTAAATCTTCATCACTGCACGCATTCGCTTTGAGTAGGCTACCATAATAATGTTTTTTGTTTAAAGTAATGTAGATTTTAGTAGCCTTTTTGCATAGCTTGACATATTGCTTACTTATACTAGCGTTACGTGCTACAGCTATAATTGCTAGCTTCTGCTAGAACTACTAAGGTAGGTACAGTAATACTGCGAATGCTTTGATTAGATATTGACCTCAGTCTAACCTGCTTATAACCAGTGCTAATGCTGAAACAGCCTAGACGCTTGCAGATACACAAAGCTATGCACTGCATCATAATACAACAAGAGGAATCGCTTATAGATGCTGAACCAGCGTTTATCCACTGCTACTAATACAGCCACCGCTGACAGAGGGACAGATCAGGCAAGACGAGCAGAGTTTGGCCTTATTCTTTAGATGCTGTGAGGCCAAAAAGTTAACTTTTTCATAACATTACAGGAGAAACTGGAAGTTTTTTGGCTTTATTTGAGCCCTAACTGGTTGTAGGGATCTTTATCTGTACCAGCCAAACTCTGCTAATCTGAAGCTTGAGTTTAATCCACTGAATTTCAGGTTATAGCGGCAAATACATGAGGAAATACTACCGTTTATACACAGTGTCTATGAAATGATGAAGTAAAAAAAAAAGAACAACCTTCAAATCTTGCAAATACACCAGAGTTTAAGAGTTTTTCTTTGTGATGTGGAAATGGAAGTGAGCTGGTCTGTCTTTCTACCTGCTGAGTGTTGTGGTTCCATTTCACTCTCAAGGCTTAGAGGGAGCACTGAAACACTGCATGTTTAAATCGTCACCATACCGTGTGGTCCAGTAACTAACAACTTGCATCACTTATTTGCATACCCTTGTTTAGAAATGGCTTACCTGTATTGTAAATAAATGATAAATGACGGCTTATTTACTGCTGGCTTTCAAGTTTTCCTCAGTGATAAAGCTTTGATTTAATTTTTTTTCTCTCCCTTTGTGTATATATGACGACTGAGTGATGGACTGACCAGTTGTCATAGCTTAAAAGACTTAAAGGTTCCGTGTGTAGAATTCTGTGACATCTAGTGGTGAAGTTGCGTGTTGCAGCTGAATCCCCCTCACCTCTCCCTCCCCTTCCAAACAAGAACGAGAACCTGTGGTAACCTTCAGTTGTCATAAAAACTCAAAAGCGGTTTAGTTTGTCCAGTCTGGGCTACTGTAAAAAACATGGCAGCCTCCGTAGCGAGGACAAGCTCTTGATGTAAATATAAAGTATTTAAATATAAAAGGCTCATTCTAGGGTAAAGAAAAGAACAATTCAGACAATTTACATGAAACCCACTAGTGAAAACATCAGCAGGATCCTTTTATATTCAGCTTCTGCCAGTAGATCCCTTTCACCTAAATCTTACACACTGAACCTTTTTTTTGCCACATGTTCTTTGCAAAAAGTCTTATTTTGAAGCATTTAGTTGTGTTTTGTCTTTTGGTTGTGGTCTCAGACATCCTCTGTCCTTTTCTCCTTTGTTATTTTGGTTTTCTACAAGCACTCCTGCTGTATTTCTGCCACAGATGGATTCTACGTCACTTACTTCCATTCTGAATGATCTGAGTCTTACGAGAAGTTTTTCTGTCTGTGCTGTAGAACTGGTTTGGCTTTCAGCTGGTTACTTGAGCACATGTGCCCAACATTTTAGCCAATAACTTATTTTACTCTGAAAATCAACAACAATGTGTGGATGAATCACTAACATCTTTTGTGGAGTTGTAACAATCATGCTATTTGGATATTTGTTTTTCTCTCTACCTTGTAGGAAACACTTCTCAGTTGTAACCTGACGAACCCACTGTGTTTATTGGACCCCAAGCCTGTTGTCCTTTATATTATGTTTCTTTATGTGTACTGAGCTTTGGTTCTCGTCTCTGTCTTGTGTTTACACTCATCAATTACAGCGTTTAGGTTGAAAGCAGCTTTATGTATTCTGTAGTAATGAATTAGTAAAACTCTATTTTGAAAAATAAGATAATTTTAAAAGAAAAAAAAAAGCCACAGTGTGATGCAATAAAGTCATTTGTGTACATAAGGTACCATGTAATTGCTGAAAATGAATGGTATTGAAATTATTAAACACGGTTTAAAGAACAAACTGATTGTAAAGCTACTTTTTTGTTTGTGAAAATTCCATCAGTGTCATTGTTAGATCACATCTCAAACTTTTACCATCATAGTGTTTTAAATGTTTTAGATATTGGCTAAATCACAATGTAATATAATAATGCCGTGTGCAGGAGAGTTCAGACAATGGTTCAGAAACACTGAAACTTGATATATCAACTTTATATTGTTGCACCTTATTATTTTTGTCTATGATGACATCATCTTGAAGTGTGGCTGTGTATTTTTGTCACAAGATTACATCAAATAGAAGTAGGACAATTTATTAATATATTAAAGCTGCATTAGAGCAAAGTCATGAACAACCCAGTGTTATTGTGGTTTTCCTAATACAGAGCGTATGATGTAATTCATCAGACTGAATGGGCCTGACCACACTATTGCAGGATACTGGGTGTTAATAAAGCCGAGCTTGATGACCAACCAAAAGCATTATTATTATTATTATTATTAAAAATTAATTTTAATGGACAAAAATAAGCACAGGAATAAACTGCATAGATCAAAAATACATCCAACTCCTGGGTCCTCACGGTTGAGTTCAGGTTTTGGACTGTAGGGGGCAGTGACACGCCCCGGAGCGTGCGGTTGCTTTCTCTGTAGAATAAGACGGAGGCGGAAGTGGCGCCGCAGTGTTTACAGCAGTCGCCTGACTCTCCAGTGCGAAGCTGCTTGATCACAACATCTCTTTGTTTTCACGCATCGTTCCACCGGGTCCGTCTCGATGGGCGCTCACGGAGGCAACGAGCCTGAGACTATAGACTACTCTGTGCACGAAGCGTGGAACGAGGCCACGAACGTGTACCTGCTGGTGATCCTGGTCAGCTTCGGGCTGCTCATGTACGCCAGAAAGTAAGCGCGGGTTGTTCCTGCTCTCACTCACTCGTTCTGTTTCTCAGCTTGTGATCGACAGAGGCACAGCACAGGTCTGTGATTCAGACTCATAGCGCCGTCTGTCAAAAGGACTAAACCCGCCACAGACGGTTTAAAGGTTCAGTGAGTCCGATTTATGTGAAAGGGATTTTTTGGCAGAAATTAGAATATAAAAGAATCCTAATGATGTTCTCACGAGTGTGTTTCATCTAAATTGTACGATTTGTTTTCTTTACCGTAGAATGGGCCATTTATAATCAAATACTTTATACTTACATCAGGAAGGGGGTCCGCTCTACGGAGGCCGCCATGTTTTTTTACAGTAGCCCAAACTTGACAAACTAAACATCTTTTGAGTTTTTATGAAAACTGCAGGCTACCACAGGTTCTCTATCATGTTTGGAAGGGGGGGGGGGATTCACCTGCAAAATGCAACTTCACCACTAGATGATCAAATGACTTGATGTTGAAATATTAGCTATTAGCTGTGTGGCATCAATTTCAGCATTAGTTAAATTATCTAAATATGCTGCTACAATAGAATTTGACTATTTTTCACGCATGCTGTTTTAGTGTTAACACTGAACAACAATCTGCCCTTTGCAGTGTTAATGTTTGTCCTTGTTCACATACAATCCAGAAACAAGAGGAAGATCATGCGCATCTTCACTCTGCCTCCCACCGTGGGCAGCAGCCCGGAGCCCAACTTCTACGACAGTCTGCAGAAGGTCCGCCTGCGGCAGCAGCTGGAGATGTACTCTCTGGGTGAGGAGATGGAGAAATATGGGATTTATCAGCTCAGTTTAGTGGGGCCACAGCAGATCTGTAGGCAATAGGGTCCGTTTGCAGAGAAGGGAAGTTACCGGCTACTAGTCTCAAGGGACGTGCAAAATATTTTCTTCTCTTTTAACTTAGATTATATTTCTCAAACAAATAGAGAGAGAAGAAGAAACAAAAAAAGAACAGTGTTTACATTTTACATACCAATGCAAATACTACAATGGAGTAGTCGGGCCACGTTGAAGAAAAGAAACTTGTAATATTGTGTCTTTGTTTCAGTACATTTACAACATTTTTCTCATAATATTATGACTTAACTCTCGAAATCTCTGATACCTTTTCTCCCTTTATGTGGCCCCTAATACTCCATCGTAAAATACTTCTACAAGGTTTTAAAAAGGGGGGGAAAATAGGGATTATATGTTTTTTGGTGAGATGAGGGTCTGGAGAATGAGCTAAACATACAGTACAGTTCAAGCCGTCAGTGCGATACAGTGATACATGAAGAAGAAGACTGGGCCGTTCATGTTGCATTGGGAATATGACTCAGGATTCTCTGAAAGATTTTACTAACAATGTCAATCATGATCCTCCACAGTTGTTGTTCCTCATCGAACTTTGGATTCTCTGTACTTCATCACTGATTAGTGTTTTCAATTCTTTTGTTTAATGATGTAGATCCTGATCCCACTGAACAGACACCTGTTTCTCTATGTTTGTCTTTAACTTCCCCCGACTCTTTTTGTCTCTTAGCCAGAAAAATAGAGCAACAGCAGAATCAACAACAAGGTCAGTCAGAGAGCGTGCAGCTTTCCATGGAATGACAACAGAGGAGCCCTCGTCCTCCGTCTCTGTCAGAAAAACACTCCTGTGTCTTCAAGCCATCGGGACATGGATAGGAAAGGACTTGAGTGGCTGCCATGGTCAGAGATTGTTAAAAAAAAACGACACTGATCCTGTCCTGGTGTTGTTTCTGTTTGGCTCCCTGAGTGAGACATGTCTTCTTCCACCCTCTGTTGTCTACTTTGTGTGAACACATTGAGAAGAAACAGCTGGATGGAGGAAAACTATTCAGAGTGTGGCATAACACAGAGCAGTGACACAAACCCAGTGTGAGGAACGAATAGACCTGATGTCAATGATGTGTTCTTAGAATCGCTCGAGACCAAGTCTACCATGAAGGAATTGTTGCACATCAAATACAATCCTTCAAATTGAATTTAGAATATAGATGTTTTTTATTTGTTTGTAAGATATGTTTTTTTGTGAAGTGGTAATTCAAATAAATTCTTATCAATTATTCTCAAATGTGACAAATAAAAACAGATGAACTTAAAGTGATTGAGTCAGAAGTTTATTTGGTCATCAGTGCTTCGTCCGTCTTTTGGCTTTTATCTTTTTCGTGTTTTGATACTGTGCTTGTAAGATCACTTAGTTGAAGCTGCGGAGCTTTGACAGCACGCTTGTCTTTGACCTTATATTCCTACCTGCTGTTCCTGCTACACCTACTGTTCGGATTATGCTGGTGTAGTTTGCTTTAAGTACTTAGTCATACCTTTTCATTTTGTACTTGAAGATGCACTGTTCAGTAAACATTTGAAACAAAGAACATAAACTACAGAGTTTTGTTGAAGCACGTTGCAGCTATAAGCTTTTGACTATAGTTTAAATCAAGAAATGGAGGCACCCATGTTAATGACAGTCTGTTGGACAGTCCACAACTTTGGTCCAACTTGAGATATCCTAACAAGGGGGTGGGGGTCTCTGTGCTCACGTGTTTGATTGGGAGGAGCCTCATTTCATGACATCACACAGTTTGGGGTCAGAAGTTGACCAGGATGCAACTTACATAAGTGTGGAGTGGTCTGTGTGCCCAAGTGTCCTTTGGCAAGACACTCAACCCTGACGGCTCTTCCAGCAATGTATGTATGATGTGTGATAGAAAAAGTTCTGTGTGGATGTGACATGCACTGTAAAAGTGTGAGTGGTCAATAAAATGAGAAAAGCACGATATAAACAGTCCATTCACAAGTTGAAACAAACATTTGTGTATTAGATCATGTATTTTTCAAAGAATGAGGACATTTAATTTGAAGAATGTTTAATGATGAAACTGATGCTTTTCCTGGAAAAAACACATTGAAAACAAACAGTTTTTCAAATTACCAGCAGCCTCTGATGTACTTTGCCAGCTACCAAATGTTAGCATGCTAACAGATTAAACGAGCATTATGCCTGCTAAGCATACGTAGCATGCTAGCTTTGTCATTGGGAGCATTATCTGCATACAGCATTTCAAAAATAAAAATAGAATCCCATTCACCACTGTCATTCAGTGGAGTCAGCCCAGTATCTGAAGTTCACAATGAAAACAAAATATGTAACAGCTAGATACCAGGAGAGGTTAATACAAATTTGGTCATTTCAGTGAAGTAATCCTTTAAACAAATCATGACTGTCCCTTCATCAATAAATCAACAACATCTCATTCATTTTGTCATCCATCATGAAGCTGTCAAAGATCTCCAGCTGGGCAGATTTTATTACCTTCGCCAAGGATGTCATGTTTTCACTACCGTCCGTTTGTTGTTTCTTTGTTTTTAAACAGAATTACACAAAAACTTGGTGAAAGGATGTGGTACAGGTCAGAAAAGAACTGATTCAATTTAGGTGCAGAGCCAGGAACTATTTTTCTCTTTCTTCAACATTTTCCTTGATTTCTCTGAGAATAACTTATGGGTCTTTTTGAAAGAAACCTGGACGCAGTGAGTTTTAATGTGGTTTCTCAAGGAGAATGTTGGGCTTCATCAAGAGTCCCATTCATTTCATAGTGCATCAAGATGCTTTCAAAGATCACTAGCTGAGGAGCAGGTTGGATTTCTACTGATAAACTTCCAGCAAACTTGTGTTTGTCAGGGACCAATGAAATGTCCCTGCTGCATCCACAGTCTGGAGGTCCCTCTGTTTAACTGCAATGACGTGAACAAAAGAAGCAGCGCAGCAATGATCAATACAGTAAAACAGATTCTAGCTGAATGAATGATTCTTTCAAATCCACAACACTTCAATAACAAACACAGCACAAGTCCTTTTCTGCCTGCAGTGGTTAACGCTCAAATTAGATTTGTTTGAGCCATCTATTAGTCTGAAATAAAAAATTGCCACTATTTACAATATGCTTGTACTGTTGGACTAACGTTATGGAACAAATGGCTTCAGCAGATTAAACATGGCCAGGGTGTATTCACCGCTCTGGAAATGTTTAATTTCCTTCATTAAAGCTGGGCACCAACATTTTAAAGGAAAATATACAAAATGCTCCAGGCATAGAAATAAATTGTACAGAGCCAGTTCCCCTGCGCCGCAGCTCACATAAGAAAATTGTCAAGCTTACAGAAAATAAAAAAAGAACATGTTCTGAAACTAAATATAAAATAGCAAATATATACATAGAGAGGCAAGCAAGTCAGGAAACAGCAATAAAATGAACTGTGTTTGTTCACACAGTACAGCCAGCTGATTTCTGCACAAGTAAAATAAAGTTCAAGTGACTGGAGCAAGCGAGACGCTCATCTAGAATGCAATGTATTTATTGAACAGCAAACCGTCAGTGTCGGCCATGAGGGCAGACCTCCACGCTGTCAACAGAGAGCGTGCTGGCGTACGGAGACCTCCAGTCTCTGAGGAAGAGCTCCTCTGCTTGGCTCTGCAGCGTCTGCTGCGCCTTCCCAACCACTGAGCCCGTCTGGTTCACAACCAGACCCACACCAGCAGTTTGAGTGAAGTAGTTCTCCGACCAGTTGGACGTCCCTGTGGACACAAACACTCATCACTGTGGGACTGTCACAGGAGGGTGAAGTCACTGACAACAAATGGCTGAAAGCTTTATGTTTATTTGAATACATTGTGTTTTATCTTTTTATTTTATTCTCCTCTGTTTTGTTAACTGATTTTCTTTTTCTTGCTCATCTTAGATGATAGAAGTACTTTGTAACTTCATTGAGAAAAGTGTTATATGAAGTTTATTATTATTATAACTAGATCTATATTTAAAAAACTGTGTAGAATTGAATAATAACCATATGTATATTTTTGTTTATTTTTTATATTTCAGCCTGTTTTTACATCAAATTTATAAATAATATGACGTGAATAAAATCTCTGTAGCTGATTTGCACTGAAAAAAGTTGTAATATTTCTGCTACATTACCAGATTTGTCTCAATTTTTACTAAAAAACTCCATTTGAAAGTCTCAGTTTCAGACTAAAGTGACTCGATAAGAGGAATATTGTCACCCCTCTGCATACTTCAGGTGAAATTCATGAGCTATGGTTTATTTCCCTCTGAATCTGTCAGTGGATAATAATGTTTGAAAGGTCAGTGCAGAGCTAATAACCTACCTATATAGACTACTCTGTCTGTGACCATGAACTTGGCGTGATTGACTCGAGCGAAGGGGATCGTCTTCTGCTCCGCCGTTGAAGGCACTGTGAAGATTTTCTGCAAATTCACAACAACAAAGAAAAGGTCAGGATTCAGCATCATTCTGCTGAGTTCAATATGTTCCAGCCGTCAAAGAAATTCAAATCTCCAGACATACTATGTCAATGGCACATTTCAGTGGAGGTCTGTTGAGCACCAGCAGGGACTGCAGGAAGGTGAACATGGAGGCGGGCGAGTGTTCCCAGCAGCTGACCAGGAGTCTGACCTCTACCCCTCTGGTGCAGGCTGCACCACGCAGAGCTATGTCGATGGCGGGCCAGTACCTGAGAGCAAGAGACCAGAGCACAGCTTTAACTCTTCAGCAGGGGAAGCTTTGCAGAGGAAAGACTGTCTATATATGTAAATATATGTAAATATATGTAAAGTATGTCTGTGGTGCATGAGGGCAGGTTCTCTACATCATGGACGAACTTTGAATACCACTAAACTTGACTAACCTTCTGGTTAGTCAAGTTTATCACATTTTTATTCAAAAGGTTCAATTCAGCAGGTATGCTACATTCTAATAAGAGTAGCTGCTTAGTCAGCCAATCAGGGTCCAGTGCTGTCACATCTTGATAAAATGTACCTCTACCAGACTATGTCTTACAGTGATTCAGTAGCGTGTATCTCATTAAGTTCATATTCAGCTGCATGACTTTCCCTGTAAAATCGATGTCTGATGGTGATTTAGCAGGATTTTCACATTGCAGTTGTAAATACTGGTGGCTGGTGGAGTGTACCTGATTGGCTCTGTGAACTGAGACAGAGGAAGGTAGTCCATGACGGAGATGTAAACAAACTTCTGGGCGTCACCGATGACAGACAAGATGGTGTCGAGATCGTCAGAGCGGCCACGGGCTGAGATTTGTGGAGGGGAACTCTGCAGGATCACAGATTGAGCAGTGAGGATCATGGGAGAAAAGAGGTGGAGGAACAGGAATCTTTTACAGCCCTGCTGTGGTGGTGGAATTACCCTCTGATGACTTTGCTTAAATAGGGAAAATGCTAAAATACCACGATGAAACAGAAAGACCTGAGAGGTCACATCAAGATGTATTCGGACTGTCTTGATGTACATGAACTCATTACCTACAAATTCCAGTAGTTTGGAATAAGGTTTTAATTAAACTTTGAAACAATAATCCATTATACCTGAATTTAAATTAGGGTTCATATGTCATATAATGAGCTAAGCACTGCTTTATAATTTCTTCTACTCAGACAAGAATTTATTTCAAATATAATACAAATGGAACAAATTCAGAGTTTGTTATGAACAATAACGTCAGTCTAAACATGTCAGTATCAGACCTGTAATGGTCAAAAACAAACACCAGTTCAATAAAGAAGTAAAAGTAATCATTTTAAGGAAGCTTATAAACTCTTAGTGTTAACTTACAGACAGGTAGACTTGAGCAGGTACTCCATTGAACTTCAGATGCAGAGGATTCTGGGAGCTGGACAGGGCAGAGAGGCGAGCAGGCCAGTACGGGGGCTGGGATCCATTGTGCACAGCACCAATGTTCCAGTACACGCCAAAGATTCGGAACGCATCCTGAGCCAGGCAACTGCAATCCTCCACTAACAGACCCACCTCCTTCACCTTGGTTCAACAAACAACAACAAATGTGTTCATCCTGCATCAGTCACAACTAGTTCTGTGTTTGTGTGAGGGGATCATCTGAGGTCCGATCCAGGGAGAATATGGGGGAGGAATTTGCTGAATCATGCTGCTCTACAAGCAGCGCAGTTATGTTGTTCTATTGATTCTGATTCTTTGAGAAGATCAGGAAAATGCATCACATTCATTTATCCATCATTTGAAACAAAACTGTTTGAATGCATTTGAGGATTTGAACCTGACACAAATTGTCTTTCACTTCTACTTAATAATAACAATAGTAAGCTATTTTAAGATACAATTAACAACAGTAATAATATAAGTTACTTCCAATGTGCATGTCAGTAACAATCGGGTACTGCAAAGTCCAACATTTAATTACATTATAAATTGTGCCTCCCTCCTTCAAAGTCTATTACAGAGTAGTGCAGCATCAGGCTGAGGCTAAACTGAAATCTGCTGTCTCACTGTGGAAACACTTAGTGTCAGCTGTATGATCTGTAAGGAGACAGTGACTCAAGTCTCCCTAATGCAAAAGGTTGTAGGACGACAGACTAAAACCATTGTTTTCTGTTTTTACCTCACTTAGAGAACGCCAGTCCATGTTGGCACTGCCCAGGTAGAAGTGCTTTTGATCCACGACCCACAGCTTTGTGTGGACGATGCCTCCAGTTACAGCTTTGAGGTCCACTTCTCTGACTTCTGCCCCTGCAATGGGTCAATTCAAAGAGTTTCAAACATGCCACACACAGAATTCCCAGTTCTTTGGCTTGGTTTAAATACCAATATTATTAAGTAGAAATTTTAATACTGAATTACATTTAAAGAGAAAATGCATCAACTAAGGTTGCATCATAAATTTGACGATGATAAAATGTGATCAGTGGAATCTCAGTTACCAGGAATGTGCTACATATTGGCCTGTTCATATTTGACATTTACATCTGTCTTGACTGATCCAATGTGGACAGTTTGTAGTTTGTCAGTTCACACCTGGAATTAGAATGTGTCTCCTGTTACCACCAGGTTTCATTTCACCGCTTTATATGCTAATAAACATTCTTCTATTCTGTTTGCAAAGACCAAATAAAGATGTGTGTGTGTGTGTGTGTGTGTGTGTGTGTGTGTGTGTGTGTGTGTGTGTGTGTGTGTGTGTGTGTGTGTGTGTGTGTGTGTGTGTGTGTGTGTGTGATTGGATCACCTAAGACAGATGTTAATGCCAGGTGTGAACAGGGTTTTTCTCAAATGAAATTGTACCTGTTGCAGTCAGCTCTGATGTTTCTTGGGTTGATGTCTGGGGGCCGTTGACAGCAATCTGGAGTTTTACACCTTTAGATTGAAGACGTTTCAAGTGATCAAACACCCTCCGTCCCTGCCAAACATGCACATTAAAATGAGTCAGGACAGTCACTAGATATACAGGTCTACATCATGAGATGAGACTGTGGCCTGCCGCTGTGCCGACCTGAGAGTCAGAAGAGCCGGCGAACTCCAAATCGCTGCCTAGTAGTGTGAAGTAGAAAGCAGCGATGTGGACCGAGCTGCTGGACCTGTGCAGCAAGTGCATCCAGCTGTCTGCGATGCTCCGTCTGGACGAGGGGGAAGACTGGTACAGACCCTCAGGGATGCTCTCCACCAGATGCACTCTGAACAAGGGAGAGGGAGCTTTAAGTTACAATATTTGTACACCACTCTCAATCCAGGAAGCACTTCAACTCTCAAGGTTTTCAGAGTAGGTTTCTGATAATGTGAATATCACATTATCTTCAACGGCTAAAATAGGTCAGAAAGATTGACACTTTGTTGATATTTCTTACCGACAATCAGTGCTGCAAGGCTCAGGGACCAATCCAAAGCCCTCCAGCCAGTGCAGCTCCAGCTGAGCCGTAAGATGGGCCATAGACATGGGAAGCCCGTAATGCCAAACGTGCTGACCGAACCCTCCCAGAAGCAGCAGGGTGGTGGGCAGGCAGAAGAAGAGGATGAAACTGGAGCATCCGGAGCTCTGCAGTATGACGAAATAAAAAAATGTACTTACAAAATATCATCTGTGAAGTTGCCATCTCAGTGTTTACAAGAGACTGGGAAGCAGCTTGGGATTGTGTTACATACCACAGCTATTACTGCAGGGTGTGGGGAAATTCCACTATATGTGACTGAATCTTTCACACATGCACTGCGACCCTGAGCTTTTCTAGACATGACCTGGAGGAGCTGTATGTGTGAACACAAATGTCTATATCAGTTGAAGTGGATCATCTCAGATGAACAACTAGTCTACAATGATGTGTTGACTAGTCGAGTGGTCTGTGAAACCCTTACTCCCAAGTACCATGTCCATGTGATTTCTGACTGAGCGTGAATAGATTTGGTCACTGTCCGAAGAATTCAAAGCGAGCGAGTGTGTTGATCAAATCTCCTGGCTCCTATATGCTCTATCTATCTGGCCCCGACCCTCGCCTACACCAAACAGAGTATTCCCAGAAGGTGTGAACACATCTGGCATCTCTGGTTGTGTACTCCAAGTGTGGAAGAGCAACTCCAGACGATATCCAGACCCAATTCTACAGACAAATGTGAAAACAGCTCCAGTCTGTTGAGACCAAAGCATGACTGATATCAGTGGAATATATTCAAGTGCAGCAACATAACTCACCTTTGTTGACTTGGTTGATGAGACTTTAGCTTCAGAGGTGGATTCATCCATCTCGGCCATTTTCTTTTCAAGTTTTGAAAACTCTGACTGGACCATCTGTGGTTCAGGATGTTCCTTCACTTCCTCTAAACTGTCGAGCTCAGACTTTTCATGTGTCAAATCCTCTTCTGTTTCGGCATCTGATGAGGATCGACTGTCCTTGGAATCAAGTGTGTTCATCGGCTCCTTTTCCCAGGGAGCCTCTTCACTCATTATATCATCCACTTGGCCGACCTCAGCTGTGAGAGCACTCTCTGCATACTCAGATGTTGTGGTGTCTTCAGAGGCAGTGACTGTAATCCCCTCTTTAACCTCAACATAATATTCCTCTGCTGGGTCATCTTGTGACTTTGTGCTGAGGGAGCCCTGGTGTAAAAGCTGACTTACAGGGACATCTGGTGGGTTGTCAAATTCTACTTCTGAGGTTTTGCTGTTGTCTTCCTCTGGTAAGTGCTGCTCCGACCCTTGCTCTGGTCTGATGGCAGGCCTGGGGCTTGCAATCAAGAGAGGGTTCTGAATGACCCCAGACAAACCCCAGCTCTTGGGTGTAGTAATTGAGGAGCTGTGAGCTGTCGCAGCAACTTGTTCAGCACTGGTGAATGGAGAGTGGGCTTCAAGGCCAAATTTGGGGACTCGGAATGATGGCAGGGGGAGTGCCGTTTCTCTGACATCCAGTGGTTTGGACTTTGAAGCCTCTACGCTTTCTAATCCAGCTTTCTCATGAGGCGGAGCTGCATGGACTGGGGTTTCCTTTTTAAGAACAGGCAGCTCCGAGGTCTGGCTTGCACCAGGAGGTCGTTTATGGTAGGTAGGAATTCGAGACACAAGTTTTCCACCTTTGCGGTTCATGTCTTCTTTCTCCTCAGCCTTCTCGTCCTCCTGAAGACGGTTCAGCACAACACTGCAACCTTTGAGATTCTGGGGAAGACAGAACCTCATTAGAGAAAAAACTACACATTTCATAGGACCTCTTTCAGCATAAATATGAGGTATATATTTTAATTTCTGTGGCATTCCACTGCAATTGGCCCATCTTGTTTTGGGATTACAAGACACATATATACACATATATATGCAACATGTGGAAAAATTAATTCATGAAAAAAGGAGAAGATGCATACACCAACTAGGACTGCGCAGCACTGTGTGGGCCAGAGCACTTGCGAACTCGGACCTGCTGCGGCTGCGGGAGAGAGCGGTCGGGGACCGGGCGAAACGGCTCCGCGTTCTGCGCACCGCTGGAAGGATGAACGCTTCACTTCCTCTGTCCGTCACTCAACGCCTAACCACGCCCACTAATCACGCATTACGTTCCACACCATCAAGTGCAAACCACACGGTGAAAAATGTAAATCTAATTTAAGTTGTAAAACCAACCAGTTGTGTTGGCAACTTCCTGTGTTGCCAACACTCTTGTTTCTCTACAGATCGTATACATCTTTCATCTTTGCAACATCTAAGACATCAAAGAAATCTATGACGACTGACATTATACAGATACAACAACCTCGTGTTTTGATGGCGTGTAATCAAACTTTGACGCCACGTCACGGTGACACCGTGGGACGAAAACTCAAAAATCAAGGCAGTTTTAATCTCCATGTGGTTGAGATGACATTGTGTTTTCATAATGCCCCTTGGAACTTTTTGGTGCGTCTGGTCATGATACACGTGTGTACAGAATTTCGTGGTCGGTGAAGTCTGGGGCTGCATTTGGGGGCATGCACATTTCAAATGACTCCAGAATACGTCAATTCTGGAGTAATAATAAGAAATAATAAGAAAATAATTACAATTTCTACAGGGCCTCCGCACTGTCAGTGCTTGGGCCCTATATAAGAGAAAAAATCAAAATTGGAAAATGTATACATTATAAGAAATACCCATTTTCTATTCGTGAAATTCAATGTCTTTGCAATCCTGTTACACTGTATATATTCTGTTCACGCTGTATATATATTATGTTTACATTGTGAATATTATTTTTGAAATTTTTTGTCTTGTCTTGTATAGTTTTGTTTTCTTTTTAAAGATATAAATATCAATATTTGACAAAACACATACTAGAACTTTTATATACTTTATGCTTTTTTCCATTAAGAAAAAAAATCTTACAAGCGACACCTCAAATTTATCTTGTTTCTGTGATATTTACTAAATCCCGACATTTACCTGAAACATATTAGGGTATTTTATGTTCTACAAGTTATTTTGTTAATTATCTGCAAACCTGTTAGATTACACCAATGTGTCTGCTTAAAGCGATTGTCAAATGATCTGTCTGCATCGGGCTAGAATTGTATTATTTTTTATTTCACCTTTTTTTGTGTATTTTTGGGGGCTTTTTATCGCCTTTTTTTAATAGATAGGACAGAGTAAGCTTGTGAAAGGGGGATAGAGAGAGAGTGGGGGAGGACATGCATACAATGCCGCGGGTCGGAATTGAACCCAGGCGTCTGCAGGTTGAGGCCCTGCCTCGTTGAGGCGGCAGCTCTACCAGGTGAAACGCCTTGACATCTGCTCTTGAAACTGGACATTTACAGATGTAGAAACTCAAAACCTTGCAATTGCAATATACAGTACTTTCAGAAAGTATTCCTTGTGTTGTGTCAGCCTTTCACAAAGAAAAATCCCTCATCAATCTACACTTAATAAACAGTTATGACATAGCAAAAACTGAATTTTTAACTATTTTTGAAAATTAAACAATGAAATATCACATTAAACCTTTGCTTTCACATTTGGAATTGAGGTGCTTTAATAGAGTCCACATGTGGTCAATTTACATAAAGTGAACATGCTTTGGAAAGACTGACGCTGCTCTCTTCTCTCGATATAGTGTCCCACTGCTGACAAGGCATATCAGAGCAAAACCCAAACCATAAGGTTAAAGGAGCTGCCTGCAGAGCTCAGAGACAGGATTGATTCAATCCACTGAGATGGGGATTACTAGAAAAAAAAATATTTGACATGATATGATAATAGGACTGGTTGATATGGCCCAAAAATATATGAAGATTAAAATGTTCCTGTCGTCAACATCGATAATTATCGATAGAATGACAAACACTTGATAAACAGCTAAACATTTACAAATCTGAGGTCAATTGTGTTATACATCTTCACTGAGCCTACACAATGCATATACATTATATAGATATATACTGGACTTTTATTGCACATTGATGGAAATTATAATGATATGCATTGATATTGTTTTATTACCCAGCCCTATATGATAATGATTAAAACAAATATTGGCCAATATATAAACACAGAAATAACATTTATTTTGGCATTGAAATCTCATTGTCTTACTATATAAATCAGCTTTACTCCGTTACAGCAACAACAAAAAAAAGGCAGACACTTCCGCACGAGCCTACCAACACACACACACACACACACACACAACAAACACACACACACACACACACACACACACACACACACACTATAAATAAATGCTGGCCGCACCCATGTGCATCTCACACACAGGCTGCGATTTTCCTGCCAAAAATAAAAACAACATTCCAGGCAGAGGACTGTGTGTTTGAATAAGAGCTTACCTCTGTGACATCTTCCTCCTCAGCAGCTTCCTCCTCTTCAGGCGGGGGACTGAGGACGCTCTCCATCGCTAGGCTGCGGACAGACTCGGTCTCTGAGTGATCGGACTCCTGCCGGGACCACAGACATGATCACGGTGGATAACGGAGCAGGCAGCGTTGTAACAAAGCAGTACATAAGCATCCATGTAGAAACCACTCCTATGGCACAACTAATACAACGTCCATGTAATGTAACGGTTAATCACCTTGACAAAGAAACTGCGTGAAGAGACAACTCACCATGATGCAGTAACTTGCTAGGTAAGAAGTTTTAGCTAGGCGCAGAGGTTCGCTCTATTTGTTTCGCTCGGCAGTTATGCTAACCAGCTAACACACATTAAACGAGTTAAAGTGGTATTAGTAGTAAATACACGGCAGGCTAAGCAGCTCCGTGTCTACTTAATCCTTCCTGGAGTGCTTCGTCTCCGGTTAGCCAGCTAACGTCGCTGCAGTTGCCGTTAGCGAGCCAGCTACGTGGCCGACAGTGAAGTTCAGCGCAGTCAGTGGAGGAAGAGGAGGAAGAGGAGGGAGAGGAAAGGCTGAGTAATACAGTACCCACCTCGTACGTCGTCCTCCCGGGCAGGCGGGTCGACCTTCTCCGTGTTGTAGCCGGTGTGGTGTCCGGTAGCTCTGCCTCAGTGTCCTCCGCCCCGCTGCCGGGGTGGATGGACTTTCTGGAGCGCAGCAACATGGGCATGTTGGACAGCTTTAATAATGCAGCACGTTCGTGACGCGACCGGACCGGAGCGCGAAGAAGAACCGAGCGGAGCGTTAGTGTGCGGGGAGGAGGACGGGGTGCGGCGCCGAGCTGCGGGGGGCAGAACCGGCATCTGGCAGCTGGTCGCTACCAAACACCTCCGAGCTGTAAACAACCGGAGCCTTAGATGAGCGGTGCACGCGCCGTGGGACTCTGAGCTGGTAAACAACAGCTTGAAGAAACCGCGATTTCCTTCCGTCGCTGATTGGCGGGGAGAATCCAAACGGAAGCCCCGCCCCCTCAGCCCACACCCGGAAGAGACACGGATTAGCATCGGCTGTTTTGTCTGCGTCAACCCGGAGCTTCATGTCCGCTGTAAATCAGGTCAGTCACCGTCCTTTAATGATCACTGACAGCGACGTCCACCGCGTGTGTCCCTGTGAGCAGCCACAGAGGGACAGCTTTAGCCAGTTCACTCCCACAGTCAGGGAGAAAGTTGGTCCCAGTTTGCTTAGTTAGCTCAGTTCCACTGAGCAATGGTCGGTTGTTTATGTTCCAAAGAGCAAAGACCTGGAGCTACGGATTATTACTGAGGTTCAAAGGTCAGCAACATACACCCTGCGGACATGAACACTTTTACTATCTGATGGCATCCCTCTGTATCACAATGTTTTCATTTACCGTCGAAATGACAGAAAGTCAGTTCCTCCATAACACTACGTGCTGTGGGATTGTTACATGATGCTGACGCTGTCTATAGCTTAGTGTGTGTGAAGCTGGTGTGTGTTTGTGTGCGTGTAGTCCTCTTCAGGATCAGTAGTCCTCATGGGGACCAAAGCTCAGTCCTGGTGAGGCAAAATGTCATTCTGTGGTCCTGGTTAGGGTTAGAGTTAGGATGTAGTAACTATGGTTAAGGTTACAGTGAGTCTCCAGGGAATCATTATAAGTCAATGTAATGTCCCCTGAAGACAGATTGTGTGTGTGTGTGTGTGTGTGTGTGTGTGTGTGTGTGTGTGTGTGTGTGTGTGTGTGTGTGTGTGTGTGTGTGTGTGTGTCGTCTAACAGTGCAAGTCTTTAGGTGAAGTTGTAGTTACAGTGTCACTAATGGTAGGCACATTCCTCTCACTGTGTTTTCTGAAATACTAATGTATTCTAGTATGAAGTTTTTTTTTTTATCCAGCCATGACAAAGACAAAGAGCTCCTTCTTAAAGTTCAGAGGTTGGAGCCAGATAATAATTTGACAAATAAAGGACATTTGATTCTGCCACAAAGCAACAATAGCCTCATTCATGCAGAGATTTTTAGGGGATTTACACCTCGGTACAAACGTTGGCAAAATCTCTTGCAGTCCACAGATTTATATTGTCCAACTTTATTATTAATTTTTTACTTTCAGGTGTCCCATGTAAGCCCTTCACGATGAGAGGAGAATGTGAGTCAGTTTTTCTGAGGTGATGGACACTTGCCTCTGACAGTAACCCAATGGAAGCTCCAGTCAAAGTCAGCCCTCCCCCCTCCTCCTCCACCCTGCTGCCCCCGGTTCCCCTCCGTCCAGCCGTGGCCCCGTCAGTGCAGCTCGGCTTCACCATCCTCTACACCACTCTGTACGCCGCGCTCTTCCTGGTGGTGTATGTGCAGCTCTGGCTGCGCCACTTCTACAGACACAAAAGATGGAGCTACCAGAGCGTCTTCCTGTTCCTCTGCCTGCTGTGGGCTGCCCTCCGTACCACCTTGTTCTCCTTTTACTTCGTTAACGCCCTGGAGGCCAACCACCTTCCCGTTGTGGTCTACTGGCTCCTCTACTGCTTCCCCGTCTGTCTGCAGTTCTTCACACTCAGCCTTATTAACCTGTATTTTACTCAGGTAAGGCTGTGGATAGGGGAGCAGAGTGATTTTTCTTGAATCCACTGGTAGAAATCGACAGAAAGATTGTTCTGATGAAACTAAAGTGATGACTTATATAATCTCTGATCGGGGGAATTCCTTTTGCTTTTACTTTCATTTCTGTCTTGTACTTCAGGTGCTGCTCAAAGTGAGAGAGAGTTGCAGCTCGACAGGGGGCAGAAAACTGTAAGTCACACATTATCACACTAAACTTTTGATCCCTTATTATCTCGACTGAGAATATTAAACACTTTATAGCTTCAAACTCATGCTTCACTCTGGCTCCCGCGTCTTCCTCAGGTGGCTGGCACAGTGCGTGTATGGTACAATAAACGTTATCTTCCTCTCCGTCAACGTGGTTTGTGCGGCTCTCGGGTACCGAGGCCGAGGCGGGTCGGGGGCGTGGACCTGGAATCTGGTCCTGGTTCGAGTCATACTCAACGACTCGCTCTTCATCCTGGATGCGGTGCTACTGGCTGCTCTGCTGTTGCTCCTCACCAAACACTCGCACTCCACCAGCCCCTACCTGGTGAGCAACGTGCACTCCGGAAACACAGCTATAAAGTTATAGAGCCAATCCCCCTATTTGTATACATCTAGATTGAATAATTGTTGTCATTATTGTAATATTATTGTTCATGAGTCATCTTTCTTATCCTGTGAAAACAGTTGTATTCTGTCTTTTGTGGCTCTGGAATAGTTTTATCAAATCTGAAAAAACAAAACAATGCAAATATATCAGCACATAGATGTCAACTTGGAAATATGACATTCGAGAGCTTTTGTGGATAACAGCCAAGGCTGTAGTCGATGTGCTGTAAGCAAAACCGCATGACTTCAGAAGCAGAATTTATGTCATGCCTCTACCCAGACGCCACCCCCTCACCTGAACATTCCAAACATTTTCCTGTTGTTGTGACCGCGTCTGAGTCAGACACTTTTCTGCTGCTTTCTTCATATGTCAAAGGGAAACTCTGTAAAGTGTCAGGAGACTTTTTCAGGAGTTCATGTGTGAAAATGGTTTATGTCATCAGGGTTATCTCAGCTAAGGCTTAGACACATTTATAACTTAACCTTGTTAAAATCAGAAAGTTTAAAGTTTGAAATACTTGGTTGCCAACCAGGTTGAGATGCATTTTGGGAATAGTAGCCTCCAGCATCTTTTAAACCTATAATAGAGATTAAGATTCAACTTTTCTTATCTGCTGCATCTATTTTGACCACTCTTAATGCAGTTCTTGTGACTCCCTGAACATTGGAGTTCCCCTCTACTTCAAGTTTTTCTCACGCTCCTGTAATTCTGATGCTACTCCAGGTTAACAGCATGTTTTCTGTCTGACCAGGGGACCACTGTGTGCCGCACAGCAGCACTGGGAGCAGCGGTGATCTTGTTGTTCGCCAGTCGAGCCTGTTACAACCTAACAGTCCTCCTCCTGTCGCAGAACTACCAGGTGGAGTCATTCAACTTTGACTGGTACAACGTCTCTGACCAGGTAATCATCAAACCAGTGTAACAGCCTGGGTCATGTTCAAGGTATCTTTATCAGTCAATACCAGTAGATAACTGTGTGTGTTTGTAGGCTGATTTGCATTATGAGCTGGGCGACAGCGGCTACCTGGTCTTTGGTGCCATCCTCTTCTTATGGGAACTGCTCCCAACCAGCCTGCTCATCCTGATCTTCAGGGTCCGCCAACCCACCCAGGAGGTAGTTAGTGCATCCAACACAGCTCAGGGTGTGTTGAAGCAGCAGATGTAATTTCAATCTGTTTTCTTTTTCTAATCCTCCCAGACCAGCAGCATGGTCATCAACAACAGGGTCTTACCTCGTCCGTATTTCTTTGATGACCCTCAAGGCAGCGATGACGACGCGCCTGTTCCATGGGCACGAAGTGCACATCCCCAGTCTAGGTACAATCATTGAAACCATGCAAGACAAACAGTCGATTAACCAGTTAGTCAAGGGACAAAACATGATTATATTTGATGGATCATTTAAGTATACGTTTTTTTTTAGAGGTTTTCCAATTCTGACATCTCTGTTGTGATTATTCACTGCTTATCTATTTTTACCTCCACTGAGGAGGTAATGTTCTGGTCTGAGTTTGTTTGTTTGAGAATTAACAGGATTACGCAAAAAAAAAACGACTCAACTAATTTCTCAAAGAATAATTCATGGATCTTCATGAAAAAATCATGTTTAGGGGACTGATATTTATGATTGTCTGCAATTTAGTGCAGATCCAAATAAAAATCTGGGCTCTTGTGAATTAAAATGTGGTTTCATAAGGGCACTATTTAGCCTTAGAGCTGAATCTGACATGTTTGAGTCACGTAGTTTCTCTTCCCTTTACTACAATGGTAACTTTGCTTATTAGTTGGCATTTTTGCTTTTAAACAAACATATCAAAACTGTTGCAGATCATTTTTAACTTTTATTAGACTGATCAATTCTCAAGTTTTTTTAAGATCAAAAGCGTTCAATTTTGAGTTGATTTAGTAAGCTAAAATTAGAGGGTAGCATCACCTTCACCTTCGGGAAACCATTCTCTGACATATTATTGACCAAATGAGGAATTAACTCATCAGGAAAAGACAGTTTACATAATGATGAAAATAAAACTGCACTGCAGGACACATCATGCATATTTTAAGATATAAGTCGTAATCTTCAGGCTTTGGTAGGTCTCATGCTTTCAGACTCTAGAGAGAAATGGGTACTCTGATTGGCTGCAGTGCGCTGTACCAGATGCCTCACACGCTGAACAGTGGACACATCTGTCATCATTCTCTCTTCTGTTTCAGCTGGTACGGAGCAGAGAGCGCTCCTCTCCTGTTTGCCAGCGAGCCTCCAGCCCTGAACCACCAGCACCACTCGTTCTACTCCACCCCCCAGAACTGATCCCGACCGCTGACCACGATCCAGGTGGTGGTGGTCATCGCATGGACAAAATAAACACACACACACACAGATACCAGCCAGAAGCAACTCCCTCTGTGTGCAGTGTTTTTGCACAGAAAACCTCAGGAAATCTACACCAGTGAAAATGCACCTTGTAGTTTTTTGAACGGAGAAGAATTGAATACTCTCTTTTTGCTCTAAGGGAACGAGCTCGTAGGGTAAAGACATGACAGGCCAAATATTGTTCCCAGTGAGCGTTTTATGAAAGTTAAGCTGAGGTTTAGCCAGTTGTTCTTTTGAAATAGGAAGTCATTGTTCCAGCGTTGAGAATGACCAGCCAAATTTGCTCTTGAGATTCCCTAAAATGTCAAATTTAGCTTCATTAGCATTCCTTAATAAATTGCTACATGTAATTTAATGTAGTTTGTAAGCTCGCAGCACACGATAACCCTCAACAGACACTGATGAGACGACTTTGAAGTTTTCTGAAGGTTCAATGAAGGTAACTTTTCTCTTACACTGTTTCAAGTGTATTGGAAACAGATACAAAACAAGAATCTCTTAGCATTTTATGTTTACAGCAAAATAGTTTTTCTTAATAGTTCAACATCAGGTCAGCAGTGCTGCAGCTTTTTCTTTTCCTTGTTTTGTTGTAAATGATCTTCATGTCTGCTGTTCTTTTAGTTTGTCACTTTTGTAAAGAGTATTCTCATTTGAAATTTTCAAAATCGATTTTGATTCTTATCCCTGTCTTGTGTAATTATGTTGTGATGAAAGTTTAACTTATTTTGTAACCACTACCTTTTTAATTGTATTTGAGAATTAAATGTTATTCTGCTTTATTTGTTCACAAGAACGATGCTTCCTCACAGCAAGTCAGTCACCAGCGGCTTTGACCTCAGCACATGAATGGCTTTTACTATGTAAACAAACAAATAAAAGTGAACTTGGTCACTCTATTGTGAAGCAGAACATGTTTGCAGGAAAAGTTGTTTGTGTTATTACATGATTTAGCCCATTTACTACAAAACAAATACTTCATCAGTGCCACATGACACTTATGTGAGCGCAATAGACCCAATCTGCCAGTTTCCATAAATAAATACACCGATAAGGACACATACATGATCTTAAACTTGCTTTGAGACAAGTAATACAAACCATTGCTTTTATGTTAACAGTTGTATGACTTAAGGTGCAGAATTTTCTAATCAATTTATTTAATGAATTCCTGGTCAAGCTTTATTCTAAAGGCCTCTTATTTAAATTTTATTTCAAATTGAATAATTATCTTTAAATATTTCATCCACGTTTGCAGGACAGAACGGGGAAATTTGGTGCTAAATAAGTAGAGAATATAGAAAGAATACATTTGGTAAACAGAGGTCGGCTCCAGTTTGGAAGGTTGGACTTGTTTTCGATCTGAAATTACACGACGTCTATAGCTTCTTTTAAATCTCTTAAAACCTTTTGCTTTCTGAAAGCTGTTGGGAATAATTTTGTTATTTATACTTTTTTTTTTTTTTGTTTAATAAAATCTCTACGGCTTTAACTCTTCTGTGGCCAATGTCTTTTTAATCAAGTCTCTTGACTGGTTTTATTTTTCCTGTTAAGCATTTTGTAACATTGTTAAGAAAATATATGGGAAGTGCGTGATGGTGAGTTTGTATTTAACAGCCCGATCTTTAATTCACTAGAAACATTTCAGCATTGCAACATGCAGCCTACAGAAAAGAGCTCCCAGTTTCTGAGCTTCACACTTCTATAGTCAGTTTGTGAACCTACAAACAAATGTGTCTGCTGCGCCACTGTGGTTTCAGTCCAACAGTTTATTCTGCATTATGTACAGATCATCCTATTAAAACTCTATACAGTATGTACACATTCAAATGAATCAGTATGTTACAGCGTCTGCAGTGTGGACAAACCAGGAAACTGAAGAACTGATGTATGTTAAAGAAAAAAAGAAGTAGATGATTAAGATCCCTTGATTGAAATCCACTTGATCGGACACTGATCCTGGTTCGATGTAACAAGATGATGTGGTGAATGGGTCCAAATGTTATACCAAAGAAAGCTGAATTAAACAAATCAAAGTGCAGGCAAATACGTCACCGACAGTAAAACTAGCAAACACAAATCCAAATACCATCCTTGTCACGTCGACCAAATATCTGGGACTGACTCGAGATTTCATCTTCCACCGGTTTACACATACAAACACCTGCAGTGCTGTTATTGCAGAGGTCACTCTGGGAGGTCATGGGAACAAAATTGCGCTATTGCTTTCGGACACAGAAACAGTCCAGGTAAGCATTACAGAATCTTTACTAAAAGGTCACTGCGTCTCTCCGCAGCCTGAGTCCATCTCGACACGGTTAGAAACCTGAGCCCGTGGAAGGCGAGAGCCGCGGAAGCAGCGAAGAACCGAAGCAAAGATCAATCGGCTCACAGTTCCTGTTGGTCCAGAGCGATTTGTCCGAGTCAACACAGATCAGTTGTCTGGAGGGGGTGATGACGACGATGATGCCGACTCCAACTTACGAAGACGGCGGCGCCTCAGCTCGGCAGCGTTCGGTTCTCCGCCCTCGACCTCCACCGCATCCTCCAGCAACTCTTCATCATCAATGTTTTCTTTACTTTCCGTTTCCGAGGCAGCAGAGGTGGAATCAGCGGCCTGAGAGGAGACTGTAGCACCATTCACTTGATCCACTGAAAAGGAAAAAATATACAATCAAGGTTTTCAGTGTTTGCTGTTGTTGCCTTCGTAGCTGCACACTCAGTTTACTCACAGCTGGGTCCTGAGTCTGTCTCCTGGCTCTGACTCTCTGTGCTGCTGCCAGCTGCAGCAGATGAAGCAGAGTGGTTTGTCCCACTGGCTTCTCCTGTGCTGCCTTCAGCCCGAGGTGGACTGTGAGAGAAACGGCAGGAAAAAAATACTATGACGCATTCAACGGAAAATGACATTTTCTAGAGAAAGTGGGACATACGAGCAATTTTTATTGCGTTTGCTTAAGATTGAATCCACTTGTGACTACTTGTTTTCACTTTCTAACTAAAATCTTCACAGATAAAAGTAAGTCAATATAAAGCCTACAATTTAGTTGAATTTAGCAGAAAGAATCAGTGAGGTGTAGTTACGTGAGGGTGGCGACGGTGCTGAGGTAGTGGTGGATGTTGAGCATGGCGGCATCCAGCAGGGTGTGGATGTTTTGGAGACACTGGAGTCTGGCCTCGAGGCCCTGCCGGCCTTCAGCCTCCAGCTCCCGGAGCTCCTCCTCGGACATCCGGGACAGAGACGGAGGAGGTGGCGGCATTGAGGACACTACAGGAGAGGAATAAAATGTACTTGACTGGAGTTGAGAATCCTGCAGATGTAGATGCAGGGTGGTCACTGTAGTTAAGAAGTTAGAGTCAGCAATCAGATGCTCTGCCAAAACACACAAACACGTGCAAGTGACTAGGAGTCAAATAAATTCTCAAGCAGAAAGGCCATCGAGTTTTTTAAATCCAGGACAAATTAAATTACTGTATGAGCTTTTTCTTTTTTTGTAAAAGCTTTTCATTGATTCACTGATATCAGGATGTAAAGACCAGCAACCAACCAAAACAAAGC
Source organism: Hippoglossus stenolepis (assembly GCF_022539355.2). NCBI lineage: Eukaryota > Metazoa > Chordata > Actinopteri > Pleuronectiformes > Pleuronectidae > Hippoglossus > Hippoglossus stenolepis. The sequence goes on from NC_061489.1 coordinate 7,271,659, forward strand.
CACGCGCCAGTGGGAATGACATCATTTCAGGTACACACCACCATGCACAAGGACTGGAACAGCGAGCATAAACTTAAGGACACCTCTGTCTCCTTTCTACACAATAAAATGAACCAACACAATTAACCACTCAGTCTGCGACTGAGTATCAACAATCGCTTCAAGTGACCTCAGATTTACAACTTGCTCGTGATTGCTTGACTGACTCTCCTGACAACAGTGAACACAAATGTGTCATACATGTCCACAGTGTAAAATGATAGTATGTTGCCATGGTAATACTCAGGACTTCCTCAAACAAAGGCTGACAATATTATCATGACTCATTCACTAACAGCTAAAACTGAACATTCTTATTTGATGTTCTTGTAGAGAAGGGACATAGCTAACAGAGTCAAGAGGTCCACCATGTGACCGGGCCAGACTACACTGCAGCGCATCATCCGCTTTTACGTCTGAGTATTTGTTCTCACCAAAGGGAGGAGGTGGTGGCATGGGCAGCCACGGAGCGGAGGGGAAGGGAGGAGGAGGGAAGGAGAAGGGAAAGCCTGGGATTGCTGATCCTGGAGCAGCTGCTGCTGTGGAGGTATCACCAGTAGATGATGAAGGCTGACTGGTACCTGATGCAAACACACAAACACACTTTGATGACAGGATGCAAAAAGAAAAATATAGAAATGCATAAGTTTTAACCTACTGCATTAATACATGCATCTGGGTCACACAGTTTTGGTTCATTGCCTACTACTGATAAACACTTCAGTCAGAACAGGATGATCCACAAATAGTAAATCTTAGAATTGATAGTGACACAAAACACACACAATGAGCTGCCATGGCATCTTATTATAATTGATATGGAATCACAATGTTTTTGATGATATTGAATGGACACAACTGATGAGATAGAATGATGTATCCTCCTCACCAGATGCCTCTGTGCTGCTTTGGGCAGCATCAGTAGCACCAGGACCGTCAGCTGCAGCCGCGGCAGCAGGAGGAGGAGGCACTGCAGGGAAGGGACCCCAGAAAGGGAAGATGCCAGGTGGGAAGCCTGGTAACATGCCTGGAGCCACTGGAGAGCAAACAGAACAAAAGAGAATCTTAGAAATGTGTATTTACCACTGGGCGCTTCATAATTAACAGTCTGCACATAACAATAATAATAATAATAATAATAATAATAATACAAGGACTGCTCACTAATTAAACCAAGAAACGGTGGAGAACTGAGTTGGTTGTATTGTCTCATGTAGTGACCATACAGATTGGAGAAAGATAGCGATGCTTCTCCTGATCAGTGTTTCACATAAGTTGGTTTTCCAAAGGATTTAGTGTATTTCTCTGTTTTTTAAATGTGGTTCTGTTTCTAAAAGTGTGACTGTGGAGAAAAGCATTTGGCTCCCTTGTATGTTGACTGTTTATTATGGATGTGACAATAAATCTGATTTTGAAGTTCAATACTAGTCAACGGAAACCAAACATAAAAACTATGTGTAGAATTGAAATATGTCTAACTCTGGTGCCTCAGAGTGGTATCATGGAACCTGGGTGAATGTGTAGAAGGCAGTCAAAATCACTATTCACCAGAATCGTCTGTTTTCTAAAAACATACACCAGAATAGTTTGAAAGATATTGTAGACACAAAATATTTGACACATCATGAGTCCATGAGGAGTCCTGACAGCAGTAGATATGAAATTATATCACATCTACAGAATCTTCTCAGGTGTGAAACTATGCAGTATTGCATAAGTTGCTTGAATGTTCCAATTTTCTGTTTTTTACAGTGACTGTTTCAAATCGGACGGCACCCACATGACAGGACGTTCTGCCCTGCTAATCATTTGGCGATAGGTTGAGGTCACAGCCAGCAGTAGGAACATGGGGGTTGTGTTTGTGTGTGCTGGTCTTGACTCTCACCATTAGCAGGCGGGGCTGCGGGTGCGTTGGCAGGGGCTGCAGGGGCAGGGGGCGGGGCCTGGGCTGGGGCAGGAGTCTGATTGTTATTGGAAGCTCTGAGGACGTCCATTCGACAGGTGGGGCAGGTCTGCTGGCGCTGGAACCAGGAGCGCAAGCAGCTGTGGAGAGGCAGGGAGGCCAACAGAACATTATTAAAAAAAATTATACGAGAACAAATTGCAATCTAACACAAAACTAAAAGGTTGCTATTTAAATTCTTGTTTAATTCCCACATCTGACTCGGTTTCTTTTAACTTCAGTAGCTTAAATAATGACACGCTGACAACTTCTGACATCCAGGCTGTTTTGTGTTTACAGCCTCGTATCTTTCCTGTTGAGTCCCACCGTTTAACAAGGGACTTACCTGGAGTGGAAAATGTGATTACAAGGTAGTTTCTTGGCTCCAGTGACCATTTCCTCTCGACAGATGATACAAACATTGTCAGAAGCCTGCAGATCTTCAGGAGTAGCATCAGGGTATCTGAACACACGCAGACAGGACAACAACAGTGAGCCGCAGTTCTATCCTGAGAACGTCCCAGACAGGGTTTACAAATATCACTGGCTAAATATTTTACAATTCAGTAAAAAGATAGAAAATAACTAACGAAACTAAATGTGTAAAATATACTGATGCACTGTACAGCAAACAAATTATCCAGGTTTGCTACTTCTTGAGTCAGAGCATGCCACAGTTACTGCACAACAGTGTGTCCTCTTCAAAACATTAACACTAAATAGAGATTGAATGTTCATTTGCAAATAGGTCAAAGTTCTTATCATTAAATGAGAATTAAAATCTCACTTGACCATGTTTCTTCCAAACAAACGATGCAGTGGGGTCCAAGTCTGAAAGTATGATTTGGAAAGTCCTCTCAGACTTCTGGACCCCACTGTATTGTAACTGAATAAGAAAGATGCATTGGGATATAATCATTTTTACAAATACAATACATGGCAGTCAGGAAAAGCTCCACATTACTCACAGTGTGTTCATGTTGCGAATGGCTCTCCGAGACATTATAGCATCTGTTACAGCTTTCTTGAATTGCCTGGCAGGGACACAAAACAACACAATACTTAAAACAGGCCTTAAAAAGGAAATTTGATATTTACATGTGATTTTTATTTTGATTAGATGTTTATTTTGATTATAATGTTTCTTTTTCCAAACAACTTATTGAGTGATAAAATATATCTTAAAATATGGAACGCCATCATCAAGATTTGGAAACAACCGATCTTTCAATAACAAACATTAAAGCCTGTGTCGACACACTGACCTTTAACATCAGCAAACTAAAACACTGACATTTAACAGTAGAAACTACACCAGTGGAAGTAACAACGTACTAAACCTTCAACACAGAGGTCATAGAGCTGCTCACCTCATGGCCAGATACATGGGGCGAATGGCAAACAGAGGGAAGGTGTGAACCTTTATCATGATGGTCATGAAAGCGATGTACAGCAGCACTTTGATGAAACCTGGAATAAAATATTAAACATCATTAGCAGACATGATTTCATCTTCTACCTCACACAGAGGTTGTGGTCGTCTGGATGAACACAGCATCACAGTGCGAGGTAAAGTAGAACACACTGACCTGTGAAGAGCTCAGTATAGAGCATATAGACGGCCTTATTGTCCCAGGGATTCTCACTCTGTAGGTCAACGGTGTGCAGAACGTACTTGATGAAGGTCGTCAGCACCATAGTCAGCAGGATGGCATACTGACGAGAAAATAGAAGGGACACACCTCATTTAATATTAGAATTTTACAACATTGTGAATGCATATTAGCAAGTGAAACCATGTAGAGACACAAAACTAAAGGATTAAAATAATTCAGACAAGTAATGCGACAATCAAAAGATTAACTTAAGTATTTAAGTATGAGCCACGGTTCCCCTGTAAAAAATCCTTCAATCTCTCTGGATCACACTTTGAACTCAAACTTCTGAATAATTTTCAGACACAATTTCCAAAGAATGTCCGCGCAACGGGGTCCAGACCTTCTCTGGAGTTTTGTCCGTGTCTACTACGTGTATGGCTCCGCTTTTCCATCCTGAGATATTTGTATTCTTTTTGTTTTTTCAGTTTTTAATCTGTTGCTCGTTAGAAACATCATCAACAATTCCTGTGACATAGGCCAACTCAGTAACCAGATGTGAACAACAGATGTTGAGGATAAGTAAAACCCGTAGTAAAAATGAAACTACCACAAATATGTGAATGATTAAGCTTGTGAAATGGATGATTTGGAATTTGCATTTTTTTTACAGCTAATATCAGATATTCAAGTCAACTCAAACCAAGTTAAACAAACCTCGAATCCAAAAACCAGCTGGACTGAGGCTCCTCTGGTAATGATGCTTTGACAGGCATGGTGGACAAACAGGAAGTCCAGGACACCCAGCAGTCCAATGAGAGCTGCAGAAAGTAAAGAACATTGAGTAACACTGATGAGGGGCTGCAGTACCTACTGTACGTGTAGACTCCCTTTGCATTTGGTCAAAATAAACAGCTGCACTGAATTCAAATACAGAAAGTTGTATGTAATCAGATTCTATCAGTACTGCCATTAACCCTAACCATTATGGTCTGTTATTCTGATGCACCTGTCCTCTTGTGCAAAAACAATGATTTGCATGCAGTTTCATTCAGCTTGAAAACTTGTCTTATAAGTGCATCAATGGAAATGAAAGAGAAAGAGATAAGGAAGTGAAAGTTAAAAAGAAAGAAATGCAGAGAGAGAAGGGCTGGAGGAATAATGTCAGACGTGGTTGATAAAATGTACTTACACAATACTCTCAAGTGAAACACACAGGAGATGTTTGGACTTCGTTCCATCTAGCAATAAACAAAACATAGATATTATTCAAACGATACCTAAAAGGTTACATCTGGGATTCTGAATAATAATTGTATCAATGATTCGCTAATACAGGAGCAAAGAAGCACGTGATTTGTGTCAGTTTGATTCAGCGAATGACTGCTGTCTATTAAAAGTTGATAAAGCTTCCTTTACTTAAAATGTCCTCACCAGGCACTAATACGTTTCACTCGCTCAAACTGTATTACTCCTTTAACTCGCAGCACAGTTACGGCCGTTTGCACTCAGCCTGTGACTGAAAGTCAGCAGCATAATGTCAGACAAGTGTTTGTTCAATGCTGGTGTGCAGCCTTAGCCACACACACCATCGGCCCCATCCTGTGTTTTCACATTTACACAGTGTACGGCATACGGACTCAGTGGAGGAAGTATACAGGGTACTGTGTGCGACGAGGAAGTTGTTTCTCTGTCATCACTCACAAAGTCTACCCGGTCCTCGGCCAGCCAGTGGAAGCACTTAAGGAAGAGGAGGAGGGTGAAGAGGGCGACGAAGCGGGGGGAGAAGTCATCCCTGAACACAGTGAAGGCCAGACAGGTCTCAGTGACAGCGTACCAGGAGCGCTCGATGAGGTGCTGGAGGAAGAGGTTTAAAGTCTGATTCATTCATTGTCATTATTCACAACACATATTGTGCATTAAATCCAAACGTGTGTGTTACAATGAGTCAAGTGAGTAATAAATAAAAACAGAACTCTACCTCCATTTCCGCGGCTCTTAGCTGACCAAAAAACACCTTCCTCATGAACTTTCCCAGCAGAAACACCAGCACAAAGGCCTGGATGTACAACACCTGATACCAGAAACAAACACACACAAAAAGCTGATTGGTCCCAAAGTCACTGATATGCCTTTTGGGAGAAACATTGTCACGTTTAAAAGATATTATTTGGGGTAAAATGTTCAAATAACTTAAATCAAGAGCATGATTTGGCTTTCGCCCTGCTCTTACCGCCATGCTGGGGCTGCTTTTGGTGAGGTAGACCACAGTCGGGTAGAACTGGTGCTTGAGGAGGTAAGCGTGTGCCACCACAGCCCCAGTCAGAGCCAGACTGGTGGCCGTCACCAAGGTTGCTCGTACCATTTTGGACTCAGCTACAGATACTGTGGAGGGGAAACACATGAAGTGAGACATGGAGGAGGAGCAGGAGGCTGCTTGTGAAAGCTGACCTATGTAGAGGAGCAGCATGCAAATCGAGACAGATGTGGAAAAAAACAACTGTTTCCATTTTTTATCTGTTATCTATATGGTCAGGAAGCTGTGAAAGCGTAACAGTCAGTCATCCATTAAAAAGTACTTGTTTTGCAAACCTTGTGGAGACGCCATTTCGAGTTGAATTTGAATGTCGGGGCTTACAGACACTTGCATGACACCACACGAGCCGAATGGAGGCATTTTCTGTTTTTTTTTTCTGTTTGAAGAAGTGGACGCAATTTAAATTGTATTGGATTTGGCTGCAAAGCTGTTTACCCCTGAAGCTCTAACACTTGACCAACCCCTCCATCGGCATAGTGGTAAGAAGATGAGTGACTTTACATTTTTGGGTGAACTATCCCTTAAGGTGCTTAACATTGTTTTTCGTGACTGTGAAGATCTGCTCCACAGGTTTACATGAACCAGACTCGTTTTCAAGTGTTAACTCCACATGGTGACCAGACAGAAATTCTTCAGGGCTTGAAGGAGCTGCCCGGGGACATTCGGCCAAACTTCAAACAAACGTTTGTCACACAGCATTCCACACTTTTGCTGATATTCTACTTCTTATTAATGTAATGGGTGGCCATGCTTACATCCTTTCATATACGACTGTGCTTTATGTTATTTTAAAATGTATTTTACTTATGTGCTTTTAAATTGTGAGGCACTTTGTAACTATGTGGAGAAGTGCTATATAGATGTAGATATTATTATTATCTAGTCTGAACACATAAAAGAAAGAGTCAGGTGAACTACAGAGACTGGATCCTAAGTTTCAACACCTACCACAAGTAACTTTTAGAAATGAGCATTGTGAGAGCACATTTTAATAACACGACTTCAAGGATAAAACATGTTTACGTTCAATATGCATTTCAACAGAGAAGGGTTAGCATCTTGTACAGTCGCACCGCTGCAGCTGGTGCATCGCTGCCTCCTGTGTAACATACTGCATCTGCTGTTGAAGCAATAACGACCACTAATGTCTTCTCTTTTGTTAAAGAACCAACACTGAGTTTACCTTCATCCTGGAGAAGATGCAGCTTGTATCAGCTAACTGAGCTTGCTACCATTACAGCTACTAAGGTGAAACGAAGTCTCAGAAACGCAACTAACCTTGTGACAGCTTACTAAGAAAGAGAAACTCACGCCAGTGCACGTAGGTCTGTCGCACACGTCTACAAACAGCTTCGCGTGCAGCTGTTTGTTTGTGCTAGCAACCCGGCTGTACTCCAGAGACCACCTTACTGCCACAGACAGGTAATCAGGTTAGTTAGCTGGGGTTAGCTAACGTTAGCATGCTAGCTGGTAGCTTCCCAGCAGGACTCACCGACTCGATGTCTGCAGACGACTCGCTCCTGGGTTCGTGTGACGGGCTCCGCTCTGCTGCTACTGTCGCTATATTCTCACCAGCTACTCCATTTGCACGGTTTCTCTGCGGCCTCTCTGTGATATTCAGTATCGTGGCCCCTGCTCTTCTGGCTACGTGTTTATCTTTGGCTTGTTCATTGGAAGCCACCTCACATCCGGCTGCTGAGGTGGAAATGGCGCAAGGGAGATGTGACGCGTTGCCTGTTAAATGGCAGTCACAAAGATCATCTGTCTTTTGTGTTGAGTCAGGACTCAGTATTTATGTTTAACGTGTATTTGTTGCGCGGTGGGTGTAAGTGTAACTCGTTGCATTGTGTTTTGAAATTGAGGTGATCCCCATTTTTAGGAGGTTTACGGTAAATAACAACGTGGACCAATAGGAAGTTGTCTTGTTGGTTCCAGTGCTGACATGACACTGTACTGTGAGAATAACGCCCACACCCAGTAATACCAGTACAAACTGGGATATGTCATAATGCTATAGACCAGCCATTCCCAAACTTAAGAATGCCGCGGCCCAATTTGAAAACTGAAACATTTGTGATGAAGTTAATTTTACAAAAAACATTTTTTATTTTCCTATATTAACTCATTATTTCTTACCCTCAAAAGCTCTACTTCCCTTTTCAATTGCACAACCTCTTTTTAAATTGTTGGACGTTTTCTGGCGTGTTTTAATGCAATATTGGTTATTTCTTTTAGCATTATCTACAACCACGGACTTTGTTGCTCTACATGTGTACAACTGTGCCTTACTACTCCTCAAAAGAAGAGTCGTCACGTGCCTCAAGCGGTTGCCTGACTGATTGTACCAATGGTGTGGTGCATTTTCTCTTACATTGAGTAGCAGGTTCTCTCTGCCACCAAGGGGAAATTGCTCTGTCCCAGCTCTGTATTCGTGAGTCCGTCCAGCACAGTTGCCTTGAAGGTCCAGGAGATTCAATGAGATTGTGTCCTGGAGACTCTTTTTGTCTTCTGGTGATATTTATATTATTCTTAAAATGACCATTAAATGGACCATGTCATATAGTGATTGATTATAGTGATTTAGTAACTGTGCCCGGGGTTTGTACTGTTCTTACAGTAATAAGCTGTAAGCTGCAAGTTTTTTACTTTGAAGTTCGGCAGTGGATGCCATTCACTCGTAAAATAATGATCAAAGGCAAGATCAATGCCAAATTAAGATTAATGACATACCTACGAATTTGGCTGTGTAATAGCTTTTGACTTATATATTATCAAAATTGTAGGTAAATCGAATTAAAGTTGTAAAACGTGGCTTACCCCCTGTTACCAGTAGGTGGCGCTATTACTATCACTACATACAGACTAATAGATCAGTCTAGGCTGGGACTCTGATCATGTGTGGGGCTGATTGGACAATGCACAGTGGAGTTATGAAAACTTCGTCTCCTTTGGCGAAGGATCAACCTTCGCCGCACCTTAATGTTTACACGGTTTGAGGAAATTTCCCAATTCTGACCATGTCCCTATGACTTGTCTGAGCTCATTTGAGCTGTATATTGTAAAGCAGCCAGCAGCAGAGCATCGAAGTATAAAACATGTCACCTCCTGTCGCCAGCAGGTGGCGCTGTGACGATGAGTCATTATTGACATATGGATCTGTTCAGGGCGAGACTGTGATCGTGTGATAGTGGTTTGAGGCAGATTGGACAATGCACAGAGGAGGTATAATAAATCCCTCTTTTTTGGCGAATCATCAAACTTTTACGCTACACCACGATCACACCGTGTGACGTACACTAAAAAAACGAGATCGTTTTAAACTCCAAGTTGTTAAGATGACACTCAGTGAATTTAAAGTTGATCTGATGAAAGTTCTTTCAAATACAACATGTGTAAATGGCCGACTTCCTGTTTGGTCTATAGACTAATGTGGACAAAATTATGTAAAGTTAAACGTCAGAAGAAAAAATATGTAACAAATATTCCAAACATCATTCATTCATCCAAAAGACGTGTGAAACTTGCGTCTGTTGAAACACAAGTGATTTAAAAAATGACCAAAGCATATTTTATGTTTCTGAGGCTCTTAGTTATTGCAGTGAATTTATTATTCAACATTTAAAGGCCTAGTCTTTCATCATTTATTATAGAAATGAGGCCAGAGTTTGATTTATCCCATTAATTAATTATTTAAGCCTGAAACGGTTAATTAATAAATAAGAAATTAATAATCATTAATTATCGAGCTTGGTGGTTCAAAGAAATACATTTTTACTTGCCTGATAGTTCAAAAATAAAACATTCAAAATACTTCAGTGAATATGAAAAATAAAGTTCATGAAAAGTCTGTTTAGTTCATGTCTCAAAGAATACATACAATTATGGCATCATGTAGTAGACTAATCTTATACTTAGTTACACAACTGTTAGATTAAAGTTTACCTGTTCTGTCCAAGACAATCTCCACTAGAAAGTGTCAGTGGCATTCAGTAGAGCAAATACGTTGGCCGGGGCTCAATAGTTGGATTATAGTTAGAATCATTCAAACTGCACTAAATTCCACACACTGATATAGGTCAGCCACCTAAAGAACCCTGATTATTTTAATCAAAATCCATGAATTATTCCCTAGGAAATTTGTGAAAATGTAAAAAATGCATAACGTGACAAAAAAAGTATTGAATCTGTCCCCTGATCCAGATCTGCAACTAAATCGAAGGAGTTCGTCATACCACATCCTTCCACCAAGTTTTATGGTAATCCCTCAAGTAGTTGTGTTATGTTGTTTACAAAAAGACATGTAAACCAAACAACTAATGGACAGGGGTAAAAACATTACCTCCTTGGTGCAAGTAATTATAACAGTCCTCCACACAGTAGGATCTTTAAATTTGAACACAGGGAAGCATTACAAATTTTTAAGTCTCATTCCTGACTAGCAGCAAAACCACTGTCTTGCCTAAGATGACATGAGTTTTCATTGTACGCAATAAATTGATGGAACATTACTGTGATTTATTAATGTCATGAAAGCTATGCATCAAACAGAAATATACTGTAAGCTACATGTACTTTACATTTTCAGATTGAAAAAAAGCATCATTTGTTTAGTGTGATGTTTTTACGAGTTTACAATGGACACATTCGATTATTCTAGAGCTATATCTGTGTTCAATTAAATCTTTAGCAGCTATTCAAACAAGAATAATCACAAGTAGACCAGTGTTCAGTGGTGAATGCTGATGTGTTGGAAATCCATCCCCAGTCTTTCATTAACACAGTAAATCACAGCTTAGATCTGTACACAAGCCAAGTGTAATTGTTACTGTGCATATCCATGTTGACTCATCACATTTAAATCAAACGCTCAGGTTTCTGCTGAGGACAGAGTGACAGAAAAATAAACAATCATTGTTACCAAATAACCTGTTTATTTCATAGAGCTAATGAAGTCAATTATCTATCAACATAATGCCTTGGTACCCACGCCAAAATTGAGTATGCCTCCAAAAAAAATCCACGAGTGCACAATATTGTTAATACAGTGAGTATGGAAAATACAGTCACTCTTACTTGAACTTGAGAGTACAAACAAGAATCAGTAATAATGATGTCGTCCACGGTCTGATTATATCATTGACTACTTATATTGCAATAGATGCAACATTCACACTGTTGTTAGCTTATGGCATGTTATACTTGTTCAGTGATTGATCTCCCAACAATAAAAACTATCAGGTTGGCATACATAACTCTCTTAAAAGGCAGTAGCTCAGTGTTCATTTCTAACAGTAGAGACTATAAAAAAGAAAGCATTTGTTATATCTGAGCCTAATGGTAAACATAATTGTGTCTACATCATAAATCGTAAATATCTGACACAGAGACGACAATGTAAGAAAGGAGTTCGGTAAAAATCCAATTCATCAGTCAGACATAAGGCAGACTAGTGAAACAGTTCTGCTTCACTTAAAACTACACGTACAGAGAAGAAATCATTTGAGGAAAAACAATAAAACTTGATGCAAAAATTAACATTTGACAGATTCAAGCTTGACAACAGAGCCCTCAATTCTTGCAGGTGTTGTAACATTGTCAAGCAGTAGTGTGTCCATGTCGTTACTGCTACTTGGGATTTCCTTATTCCTCTCTTTCTCCAGGTATCGGCTTGTAATGTTACTCAGTTTCAACAACTGGATTGTGGCTGCTGTTGAATTTTCAGCCAGATTTCATCATCCCTTCCCAAAGTAAGTGTAAACAGTTCAGCCGTTAAGACCACCTTAAATTATAAATCACTGAGGGGTGGGGGTAAAAAAAGGGGCTCCCAAGCTCCACAAGTCCATCATTAGGACACAGAGGAGATGGGGTTGAGAGGCGAACCCATTTGTGTTAGGACCTTGTCCAGCCACTGGAGAGGCCCATGCAGGTGCACTTCGATCCAGCAGGGGGTGCTGGTGACGTCCTGTCGGTGGTACTCTGCTCCCCAGCCCTGAGAAGAGGCAGAACAAATGACACAACAGTGAGTAACAATGATGAAATTTGCCTCTAGTTCCAAAAATCTAAAGTTGCTTTCAGACATGCACTGAACTCCAGATAATCTCCGGACATTCTCCAGATTCACCATGACCAAGTGGGCGTGTCGACGTGACGTTTCTAACAGACGTCAAGGACAAAAATGACAGAAACAAAACGAAAACAAATATCTCAGGATGAAAAATGACAGTCAAACACGTTGAAGACACTGATGACTCTGCCCGTTGTACCACACCTCAACTTAATGCTTGAAGATTTCTGTTCTGTTGTAAACAGGTGTGGAGAATTTCATGCAGCGTTGTTCATGAGTGAACGGCAAAGTCCAGACCCATTTGTGTGGACATTCTCTGAAAATGGCCTATGAGACTAATATACTGTCCCTGTCTGTCCTTTACTTGGAGCTCTTACCTTGACAAAGCTCATCCTAATGGTGCACATCTTGGTAAGCTCGTAGACGGCCTCAAAGCCGTGGTTGACCGACTGGGCCAGAAGCTGAGCAAACTCCTGATTGTTGAAAATCTTGAGGCTACAGCCACTGGGGATCTTGCAGACTGTGGTGGGGTGGAAGCCGTGGTGATAATTACAGTTGCGGCTCTGGACAAAAATGCTGGTGTCACTGAGGCACTCTGCATAAACCTCTCCTCCCACATAGTACAGGTGCACACCTGGGAAACAGAAACAGAGAAATGATGTTCAGGACATTCAAACTAATAATCAAACTAGAGCTGGGAGATATGGAAGAAAATCTTATAACGAGAATTTTTGTCATATAGGTCGATATCGATATATATCAGGATATAAATCAAAAATCTGTGCCACTGCACTGAGGCTCATTACTCTGCAGGTAAACAAGTGACTTTGCTCCTCTGATGTTTTCTGCTCACTTACACTTAGAACTGATCTTTATAAAAACCTGATTAATTCATATTTATGTTTCTGGATAAACGGTATAATTATATAATAATTATTTTGATCTTCCAGCCCTACTAGAAACTAAAAATAAGTATCTAACCAATCTGCCTCTCCTTCTGTGTGTGAGCGTTAGTTTTACCTTTGCCAATGTGTCGACGGGTGTTTTCGATTGTGGAGTTGCGGTTGACGTTGGATAGAAGTCCGAGGCAGAAGCGGTTCTTGTTGTTTGAAGGGTCAGTGAAGCCATCCACAAGAACGCTGGTTGAGGAGGCATGATAAGCCTCACCTACACGATTGTTGAGCTCATAGTAGACAATAGAGCACCAGTGGCTCGGCTCCTCGTACTCAACTGGTTGCACATCTGGGAAAACAACACAAACAGAGGTGAGTCATAAACTCTCTTCCAGAGGGAGTTGACTTTGATTAAGATACCTCTGACAAAGAAATATATTTAAGTTACAGTTTGTTGACTGTGCTCTGCATTTGCTATTTCAGGATACCTCCAGAGTGCACTCTAATGGGCCAACACCATGGATGGAAACAAACTCAGGATATATAAGGCAGCAATCATGCGAGAGCAAACATGGTTAAAAGCAAGTAAATCTCCATCCTTCTGCAGCGGGGGACAGTAAGCTGTTCCACCACTCTGTATAAAGCTCTCACTAGGAAGCTGTAACTAGCGTATGCAGTTATACAGTGCGTTTCCCATGAACACGAGGATTGAAATTCTTCCCAAACGTAACATAAAATCGTTCAGTATGCAGGTATATTATATACACTTATAAAACCACTGGGACTGGATTCATTTACTAACGAGGTGAAACTGGATGAGAGCAGTTAATGTGCTGCTCATTAACTGCTCCCGTTGTTATGGAAACTATTTCATATAGTGGAAAATTACAGCAGGCGGTTTACATTAACAATACATTTCCTAGACTTTTACATATAAATTCTATTATCATTGGGCGACACTACGGCCTGGATTTGATTTTCCTAAAAACACATGACTCCAAATTAGGACTATGTTGGTGGTCATGCTTTACTGTGCTTCAAATTCCAAAATGACTTTTTAGTTCTCTTATTAGGTCATAGACAGAGCAGATAAAAAGCACACCACTTTATAGTTGAATTATTTTTTTTTGCAAAGCAAACACCAGAAACTGTTCTCAATATATCCTATTGGTCAATCATCGAGCAACCCAGCAGGACTAAAAATGAATAACTGGGGAGGACTGGGAAACTGCAAACATATATCAGATCAGACTTAGTTTTAAAGTCATTTACCTCAATCGGGTCATAATCTTTTCCTCCGTTCATAAATAAAGAGGGAATTAGTATTAATGGAATAAAGAACTGTTGTTTGCAGAACAGTATGATGTCACAGTGAAGTTGACATCTGACGTTTCGGATCTAAAACGCCACCAATTCATCATTTAGGACATTTGTTTGAAATATAATGAATACTTGAGTTGAGTATGTCATTTATTGCCAGAGAGGTATTTCGTGAGGTCACAATGATCTTTGACTATCAAATTCTTATCATTTTTAATTGTGCAAAGTTTTAAGAAATTCCCTCAATAATCCTGACATACTGTCCATCGCCTTGGATTTTTATAAGCCTTCACAAATGACTGTCTGGCAGGTACATAATCCTTTCACTGTTGAGCCTGCTGAATTTTTGTTTGTCATCTTTATGACTGTCAGTCTAAATGTGGGCACTACTTACCTCCTCTGGGCATGTTCTGCGGCACCACACTGCTGCTTGTTTCCATGGACTGGTTCTCCTGGCCCAGCTGCTCATCGGGGGGCATGTAGGCTGGGGGTGGGGTGTCAGCTGAGACATGAAGAAAGCAGTTAGTGATGATGAGACCAGTTGTTGTTGCTGGCAAATAGTCTGTGAGACACACATACAAAACACACACACACACACACACACACACACACACACACACACACACACACACACACACACACACACACACACACACCATCTCCCTAGACTCCAACAATCATCACAGGATCTGTACCCCGGAAATGGTGTCCGATTACACATATCCCTCGCTTACTAAGCCACATGCTAACCCATTCCCAACAGAGAGGCCATATGAGCTTTCAGGTCCACAATGAGATACACAGGGGAAATCTTTTTAGAAAAGCTCCACTTAGATTGCACTAAGAAGATTTGTACAGTTTGCTCACAAATGACAATGATGATCAGGGCTGTTCAACACAAATAAGCTTGAATCCTAAATTGCCATTAAAAACCTTTTCTGCCCTACTGCCTAAAGCCACCAGATGCGTCAGCAGATCTGGACTGGAGCAGAACAGAGCAATAGTCACCAGACAGACAGACACACACACACGGATACAGATACCAACATCCACTCAAACTTGAGTAAAACAAGAACAGTCAAGGATGATTTTTCCGATAAACCACGTCTATTGAACAGGAAAGAATGATGCTGCTTTATGTGAATATATCTGTTCTGTCTCCAGTCAGTAACACTGAGACAGAGGCTGCCTGCTCCACTGAGTTAGGGCCTTGCCAGCAGCCAGCAGCGTTGGCTCTGGTGGACACTGCTTAGCTGGCATTTCTTTTGTTCTCATTGAGAGCTGTAGCTTTTTATATTTGGATAAATATAATAACCTGGCCTGGTTAGAGCTTTGATAAGAATTACCTAGTGATGAACTTTAGCATGTTTATGTTTAAACTAATTAGTAAGGAAGAAGACTGAATTATTTGATATTCAAGTTCACCATTTACTGAGTTAATGCTTCAATTTATTGCAGCTAAAATGCATAGACTGAAATTGTTTTGAATGATACACATAGAAAAAGTGAGTAATCTGAAGGAATTTTGTCACTAACTTATAAAAAATACGTACATTCTTTACTTTAAACATAAAAATCACCAGAGAGCAGTTTTAAATCAACATTTATCCTCTAGTTGGCTACACAACAGTAACAATCCAGAAAAACAGTAGTCTGGCATCTTTTCTAGGATCAGGTAAATGAGTGTATATCTTGTACCTGGGAGCTGGAATGGACTGGAGGGCCCCGAGCTGGCAGGAGAATTTGGATAAGTACCACTGCTGGCTGGAGAAGGAGGATAGGGCGAGTTGGGAGAGATGGGGAAAGAGCCTCCTCCACCTCCTCCACCGCTGCTGCCGCCCCCACTGTGAGGCTGCTGGAAGGACTCTGGAAAGGTGGCATTCAGGGGCATGTGTGGCTCATTGTGGGTTAGGTTCCGGAACTGTACCAGCAAGCTATGCTGTGGGTTGAACTCGCTGTGCCGTGGTACCAGGACAGGAGGAAGCACTGGATGATAGAATAAATAAAGAGGAAGAGTGGGTTTGTTGAAAATTAATCAAAACATACATGCAGAAACTAAAATGTCCTAAAAACTTAGAAAACAATCTTGACATTTTATGTAAGGTGACAATGCCTACACAACACATCACAACCAGTAAATCTGGGGTGTATGTATGTATCATTTCTATTGATAACGGAAATTGAGCCAATACAAAGAGACCCTCAATGGACATGCTCTCTGAAATAAAGCCACAGTGCTCACAGACGATGTTCATCAGTGGGGCAGCAGATTGTTTCTTGTTTAATGAATCGGATGAAAAAACAAAAGCACTTCACAATGAACTACCACTTCAGATTAAGTCTTCAGATGCCTTAGGTTTCTAGTCCTTAAGGTTTTTCACAGGTTGATGCTACAATTCACCAATGTTTCCTTAACATCTCGTATGCAGGCTATCGGTAGCCGCTAGCTAGATACCTGGACACGTATAAGCTTCTTGTCCCCACTCAGTTAATGCAGCACATGCAACTCAGTCATGTGTGGCCATAAGAGATGGTTTGAAAAGGGTAATATTATCTACATGTAGGCTGAGGGGATGCTGGGAAACTGACAATAACATAAAACAGCATTTTCTCATAAAGAGGAAGTTGATATTGGTGTGTTTTTTAAAATCCTTATAATTAAAGTTTTGAAAAATTGTCTAAACTAATTGACAGTTGCGCCAATTGATCATTTCAGCTCTAATATTTACAATAATTAAATCACTGTCGGGCCAGCAGATGTCACTATATTTCTTAAGCTGAAGAAGTACCTGTTCTTGTGGCTGATGTGTTCGTGACATAAGACGGACAGCATAATTATGATCCAACTCTACTATCATTCATCAAGGCAATTCTTATATACAACCAATAACTTTATCAAAACTAAAAACTTTAACTGTTACAACATAAAATCACATACAACCTACAGTATGACTTGCAAGAGTTTAACGTAAAATTCTAAATATCCTGCTTTAAAAAAACACATACCTCTGTGAAGATAAAAACAGATTTTTTTATTTTCAACTTTGTCAAAATGATGGTGCGAGTTTTTGCCATCATTGAATTTCATCTACCGACTGACCCTCAGCGTTACAGTTCCAAGGCTGCCCATCCACAATTACCAGCATTGGTTCAAATGATGACATGCTCTCTCTCCTGACCAACATGTGATCCGTATCCCTGAACCAGTCAATACAAAGCTGGCAATTGCAAACCAGTATAATGTCAGAGAGTTTGCCCCCGGGGTCATCCATAAATGTATGTGATGCAGTGTGTGAGTGACCGGGAGAAGGAGGGAGGGGGTAGTAATGAGAAAGTGCTGGGAGTTTAGTCTGAGTGGTTTATGCATTTAGTATGCCACTCTGATGCCACACCCCATCTGGAGTGCCTGAGGCATATAATCTAATAAGACTCCAAAAGAGCTAGTGATATTGATTTTCTGTGAAATGGAGGGGGTGGGTGGAACAAGCCTGTGTGATGACAGCCTCCTGACCTCAGTGGATTTGTTTACCAGCTCCACAGTTTACTCAGAGCTCTAGCTAAGGGATGTGCAAAGCTCCACACGGGTTTAATCTTTCCAGTGTTCTATCCAGTCATTAAAAAACAGTGATGCTGTTTTTCAGCACAGTGAAACAATTATGTCATTAAATGTACATATCTAAGTATAACTTCAAATATAGGTTAATTAACCTACTTGATTATGGGGGCCAACAATCAATCCACTAGTACAACAAATAACATATGCCGTGACAACACCAGTACTTACCAGGGCTCTCCACCCGCTTGTAGTGATATGGGTTGATGCAGACCTCCTTCTGTTTGGAGCCAAACGGGTACTCGCACACCTCCAGGGGTTTGAGCTCATGGTGGGACTGGAGGTCGGGCCAGCGCCACACTCGGCAGTAGATGACGTGAGGCAGACCTTTCCTGTGGGAAACCTGTAGCCGTCCGTCCAATGATCTTGGAATGGTAACACACTTGCTGGCCTGTCCCGGGCAGCTCAGGGCTTTTTCCAGGTCCTCCATGGCACCTTTCTTTTTCTTCAGCTTCTTCACGAGCGCATCCACAGCCTTTTCTGCCCATTTCTCCTCCTCGTCTCCCTGCTTCCAGCCAAGCAGCCGTTTGACTGCTGGGCTTGTGAAGGAGAAAAGACTGGACATGGAGGTCATGGCTGTAGTGTGGGTAACAGGCAGAAACTCTGTAGGATGGTCACTTCAAAAAGGGACCGAGGGGTCTATGAGTCCCCTGCTGCTGATCTCCGAATAGTGTTAGTAGCCTAAACCGGTGTGTGAGAGTGTAGTCAACAAAATAAACCGCTTGAGTGTGTGTGAGAGGGTACAGAGATGATGGGTGGGGTAGGGGAGAGGAGGCTTTAGCCTTGTCTGACCAAGGACAGGAAGCAGGGGAGGGAGGGGAGTCAGCAAGCAGGACGCAGCTGCTGCTGCTCAGGAAGGGCCCTGCAGCAAGCTGTCCGGAGCTGGGTCACCACCACTGATGGAGGGAGGGGGTGCAGGCTGCAGGAGCGGAGATCGGGACCTCTGTCAAAGTGACACGTTGCAGCAGGTCTCACTGGTGCAAGTCCACAGGTTCAGTAATAAGGTACTGACCAGTTCTCATCAACTCCCAGCTCCTCTCCGGGCTGACTTCTCAAACCAATGTACAGTCAGAGTTTTACTCCATCAGCCACCTACAAAAAGAGAAAAGAGAGCAAATATGTGAAACTGATTCGTCAGGCTTTACATTTAGAGACCAGGAACTAAGCAATCCTAAGAGTTGAAAATAATAATTGCAATTCAAATAAAGTTTAAAAAGCATGACACAGCATGTGACTGACACTATTCTTAATCATCAGGCTGATCAAAAAGCCCTTTGTCCTCTTTTTATCAGTCCCAGAGCCTCAGTCTTACTGAAAATAAGATGACTCACTTATCTGATAGGTGTTATATAGAGAACTTGCAGATAATGCATATGAAAAGACAAAACTCTTAGTGCCAAATAACCTAGACGACATCTCAAGCTAGCAAGCTGCTCTGCCAGGCAATATTTACAATGATAATATTATGTATCAACCAATATGAAATGCTGTAGTGCCTACATGTGGAACATATACCTTTAGGTCCAAAGTAAACATACTGATTAATACACGAATCAAATAGAATAACACTGGTCTGAATCCCACAAGCTACTAGGGATGGTAAAAGTAAGATATTCATCAATTTCAAACATTTGCATATTTAGGTTACATTAGTCATTTCAACTATGTTCAATGTATAGACTGAAACAATACATGCACAGAAAGTGAAAGAGCAAAACATGAAGATGCCAGCAGAAATGCGTTTCATTACAATATAAAGGTATAGTTGTATCAATTAAATAGTTAGTTGTAGATATGGTCATGTTAAGTGGTAAAGGAGGCAATGTACTGCCTGGTATTTAGGCCAACAGACAGGAAAATATTATTAATCTGATTTCAAATAAAATATTAAGTCAGATTTGTAAGAAAAGGATGAATAGAGAAACTCTGGTTCTCTAGTGTTTTATATATGATATGATACAGATTGCTGGTAAAAGTACCCATCCGCCACTTTGGCATTGCTCAACCATGACTCAAAACAATAAATTATAGAATCACCACCTTAAAAAATTACATTACATCAGGATTTCTCCAATGACTGCCCCTTTAAACTATTTCCACATGCTACTGAATTGTTACTGCGTATTTCAAACAATTAGCCAACAACATGTTTGAAACCAATCATGCTGTGATATACGACACTTCAATCTATATCATGCAGCCGCAGCAAGCGGACAAACACATGTAGCCCACAGCAGCAGCTGTTTGGGGGGCTTGTGAAACCGGCCCCTGTCGAAAAGGATGTGACCACAAAGAGCTGCTTCCTCCCTCATCCCATCCCTCCCTTCCAGAACACAGCTGTCCAACAGCACTGCACCCACTTCCACTGCTTATTGTTCTACATGCACATGAAAGAAGAGGGAAGCCTAAAGTAGGACATGTAGGCACACACAGGAATTATTAGCTTGTCTGTGTTCTGAGTTTCTCTTTTCTTACGTTCACCAGATTCAGTCGTTGTTTCCACACAGCCTGCCCAGTCAGAGGCCTTGCTGTGACTAGCCCTCTTTTAGACTGGATCAGCAGTGATTCATCAGTTCACTGCTGGGTGAGCAATGTCGAGTAACAGATTTCAACTTGAAGACAGGTCCGATCTGTTCTGAAACACGTAGGAAGATATTGTTTGAACAACACGTGGTAGATATAACTCGCCTGAACTGACGACTAAAGGAAAAGCTGATTGGAATCTCAATGACGAATCCTCCAGATAAAGCGGATCCCTCTCTACAAACAAGACTTCACACTGATAGTTCTTTGTGTCTTCCCCCATCAAAGGCTGAAAATCAAATCAACCTTGACCACACTTTTACAAAAGTCACATTGTGAGGAAGGGTTGGTGGGGAGAATGAAGCCCATGATTGACTGGCCAGAGCTTAAATTAACTATAGCCATGATTAGAGACGCTTTCTGACCAGACTTACAACTATCAGTGGCTTCCACTTAAAGTCTGATCATATGGGTTATACAAATTTAAAACAAGGAGCATGACTCACTATGTTTAATGAGAAATTATGTCCCGAGAATTTCCCTTATTGAACAGCCTCGCCATTTTTTTAGACTACAATCCACAAAAAGATACTTGTAGTACTTTCCATGGATTTCAAATATTTAAAGAGTCGCGTCATAATTTCAAATACAGAACAGATACCGAGATCATGGGTCCTCTGAAGCTCTTTCCAAAGGCCCAACCACTCCTTACGAACTGGAAAAGAAGACACCTAGAGGTGGTAAACAATGAAATCCATCCCGAGATCGCTGATACACTGGCCCGCATAGGGTAGATGTTCATCACAGGGTTGACTCTCATGACTTACACTAATAAACACTGCCATCGTCCTCGTGTTGATAGGACCCCGCAGAAACGTTCAGAAAGTCAAGAATAGCTCTTAGCTTTACTGTGTGAGATCTGTCTGAACAACTTGACAAGTATGAAGTACCGGGAGCAGACAATATGGAAGAACGAACTGGTAAGGAGTAGGCACCCCCACCCAGG
This sequence comes from Hippoglossus stenolepis, assembly GCF_022539355.2. Lineage (NCBI taxonomy): Eukaryota > Metazoa > Chordata > Actinopteri > Pleuronectiformes > Pleuronectidae > Hippoglossus > Hippoglossus stenolepis. The sequence continues at coordinate 7,292,971 of NC_061489.1, forward strand.
GAAGGAGGAGAGAGACTCGGGGAGACGCATCGCACATTACACACGCATTTAAAAACTGCGTTAAGTGATGTTATTATTTAGCTGAAGCACAAAAAACTAAGTTACGATGTCAAACATTATTTGAGCGACATTAGCTGACAGCAGCATGCTAATGTAAGCAACCTCGAGGGTTTGCTAACCACCTAAGCTAACGTTAACAACTTAGCTTTAAGTTACAGTCAGACGCTTTTAAAAACTGACACCGACAGAGACGGACATTAAAAGACACGGTTTCCTCTTGAAACTCTAACGTTGTGCGCCAGACTCGCCCACCTCTTAGCGACTGGCCTCGGTTACTTCACTCGCCCTCCTCTTCCTCCATTCCAGAAACTTTTTGGGAACTTCTCACAACTGAAGCTAAGCTATGCTAGCTGTTAGCCCAGCCCTGGGAAAGGAGAGCGGCGAGCCTCTGCGCAGCGAACAACTACTGATGTAGCTCCCTCAAGTTCACCTCCGCTCTTTTCCACCCAACAGCTATTAAATCACATACCTGTCCAGCAACACACGCGACCCGGGGCTACGTGTGTTCCCGTCAGCGTTTAAGCGGCGGCTCCTACTCTCTTTGGGGATTTCCTCTGGTTTTCCTCGGCTTCTTCCCTCCGTCTCCCCCGTGCCATGTCCTCCAGCTCCTGGAGACTAGTAGACTGGAGAGGCAGAGTGCAGATCACTCCGCCCTACTCACAAACTAGTGCTGGCTTTAGCGTTGCATTTTGTGGGGGATTTTTTAAAACTAATTTACTGTAAAATACGAACATAAAAGTAAGAATGTACGCGGCGTTCTATGACATTTTTTAAAAAGCAACACAGTCCGTGTCTAACCTCTCATTCATTCGCTTTCCTTGCGCATTGATCCGAGAGTGTTCCGAATGAACAAACTTTGTCCACCTCTGACAGTTGCAGCAAAATGATCACGGGGATAAAAAAAAAAAAGTGAAATAAAAACCCAGCGGAACCCGCATCAAGCAAACACGATGTCTGCTCTGCGGTGCTGGGGGGAAAGTTGTGTCGGACCGAGAAGCTGGGAGTCTTACGGGGGTCGTGCTGCGGCTCTGGGACGTCTCACAAGTTGCTGGCTCCACTGAGTCTGGAGCTCTGCGGTTTGTGTATTGTTGTCCTTTGTAGTCAGGTCCTCGAGACTCCCACTGTTCCCGCGCTCTTAATTCGTTGAACTCTTCATTAGTCGAACTATTAGCGAAGTCCCCCGCGTCTGTTTCCACAGGAGATCCCTCGCTCTGCAGGGGGGGAAAGGGTCCGAGTCTCCGTCCCGTCTCGTCGTCTGGGTCCGAAGTGAAACACGATGTTCACGTCCAACCGCTGGTGGGCGACCTCGGTTCAGTTGTGAGCAGCTGTGGAGTAATCACCACATCCTCATTGACTGCCACCGCTCAGAAAACTACAATCTCCTGCTTCCTGTTTGCTTCTCCCGCGTCATGCACACTCGGATCTGTTGTGATTGAGAAAAAAAAAAATAGCACGTTCAGCGATTCAGAGCATTCCTGCCTCTGTGGGTTTTCAATTTGCAACCAGGACGGCACTCAGCAGAGCACAGACACCTCAACCGAGGCCCATCAGTCCCTTTATAAAACCACATTTACATGAACTAGATCCAGATTTCTTTATTTGGATCTTCACCATTAAAGGTTCAGTAAGATTTAGGTGAAATGATCTATTGGCAGAAAATGAATATAAATTAATCCTGGTGATGTTTTCACGAGTGTTTCATCTAAATTGTACGAATTGTTGTTTTCTTTACTCTAGAATGGGCCCGTTATATTTAAATAATTTATATCTACATCAGGACGGGGTCCGCTCTAAGGAGGCTGCCATGTTTTTTTACAGTAGCCCAGACTGGACAAACTAAACACATTTGAGTTTTTATGACAACTGAAGGCTACCACATGTTCTCTTTCACGTTTGGAAGAAGAGGGTGAGGTGAGGGGGATTCAGCTGCAACATGCAACTTGGCCCCTGGATGTCACTACATTTTACGAACACTGTAGCTTTAAGCAAAAACAGTTAAAGGCAGACATAAAGAGAAGAGAGTATTAAACCTGCTACATTACAGGGTGTATTCTGACTCATCCAGTAATAGAGCTGATCTGACTGTTCAGGATACTGTACTATCCATTAAACTAAGTGTCTATCCTGGACATCAGACAAAACAGGGTTTGGGGACATTGGGGTAATCAAGTGGACACCCTCTGGGCCATTAAGGTCACTTTTTCGATTTAACTTCAGATAGAAGGGAAACAAAAATTAAATATGAAAAGAACCAGAAGGCATTCATACTTCCACCATGGCCCAACAGTCCCCTTAGTTTCTGTCAATTTGCACCAAATTTGAAAAATGCAATTTCTCACAATGCCAAAGAAAGTGATACAAATCCCTGGATCCACCCCGTGATCAGGGTCCAAATCAAAATCTAAGAGGTTCTTTCCTGATCCATACCACATCCTTCCACTAAGTTTCATGGAAATCCGCTGAGTAGTTTTGGTATAATCCTGTTAAGTAATAGACAAACAAAGGCAAAGGAAAACATAATCCTTTTGGCGGAGGTAACGTTTTCTGTTCATAATCTGTTGCTTAAAGGTAGATGAAATGATCTCCCCTTCTTCCCAGGTCATATAATGTAGTCTGTGAAATCCAAATGTCCAAAAACCCATGTTTACATACTGATGTTTAATGCAACACTGAAAACCCCCTTGTGATTTTTCTTCTCACAACTGTTCATATTTCTCAGACCTGCAGGAGCATTGTCGAGTGAAGCTTGAATCAGATGAAAACTACTGTGATCAGACTGTGTCAAATCCACAGTATTAAGTATTACTAAAAGGGTATGATGATAAAGAGGAGTGTAACAAGGGAGGAGTCCTTCACTGGCGAGGAGAAGTGGGTGCCAATCAACAGTTATATTCACACCAGGTCAGGATTTGCTCTTCACCATGAGGAGAAAAACAAGTTTACATTTCTGCTTCTTGTTTAAAAAGGGTCTGCTTCCTTTTCTCTTTGTTTCAATTTCTTCCTCCATTAGGGAAAACCTTTCAATGTTGACTGTAACGATTTATTTAAAAATAACCGGCAGGGGAATTGATTAGATGCTATTTTTATAACGAAACACAAGAGGTTGTGTCAACTCCAATGCCACGATGTTGCCGCAGTGCAGAGTTGAGTTGACATTGCTCTAATTAAATATTCACAATGAACAGTGACGTATAGCGGGTGTGGATCATTTCAGGAAACTGCTCTCCTACTGTATGTCTTCATGTTTCCTTATGCAATGTTTGCATAAGGAATCTACTGTTCCCACAATCTCTACCAAAGAAACATATCAATGGAAACATGCAAAGACAACCTTTATTTACAGACGTAAGGTAAAAAGTAAAACTGTACAGCTACAACCTTGGAAAGAAAAGACAAACCCCTCAAAATCCACCCTCATGTGCACGTCTCTGTTTTATGACTAGCTCCCTTCTGCTGAGATCATCCAGTGCTAAATGAGTAATTGTTGTTATATGGAAACATATTTTGTCCTCGTGTAACAAAACCAGTTTATAGCAACAGTTTGTGTTAGAGCTGCCAAATGTCTCAGTGGAATGTGATTAAATACACATTCAAATGTACAATAATAGACAAAACCACATTCCTGTTTTTAATTTTACTAATCAGGAAGTCCATCAGTATTTATACTGAGTCCCCTTCATGAGGTAATAAACACTTTGGTGAGTTTGTGTGTGTTCTACTTTGTGATATTTAATGTTAAGCCATCATCGGCGAGGTATTTACTCACTTCACATCCTGTCACTTGATTTAACCAGCTGGTGATGAAACAGGTAAATATTCAGCAATCGGAGGAGACACATTTCACATATCTGTGCTGCACATAATGTGACATTATTTTAAAATCATGTCGATTTGAGTTTTGGAGACTGTGCTGTTCACTGTACTTCGGATTTGGTGCAGGTTAACAGTATTACAGTCAGTGTCTGTTTGTATATATAGTAGTATGAACTCCTCTAAAGGAACTCAGGCCTCTGAACCACAGGGGTGGAGAGTTATCACAGATCACAACCAAAGGAACACACACATGCGTACCTGTACCTATATCTTCGTGAGGACCATTATGAGTATAGACCTTACAGAGTGAGAACATTTTTGGATGGTCCTCACTGTTTCAATGGGCTGTTTGAGGGTTAAGGGCTTTAAACTGCATTATGCCAATGGGTTTCCTCAGTAAGTCAAAAGTACAAGTGTGTGCACGAGCAAAAATACAGGTGGCTTATTATACATGAAGCAAATATATTGTACCTGCGGTTAGTCACTATAAAGATCATTTTTATAATTGGAAATTGTGTATATTGTAGACTTTCAAGCTCTTAGTAGCTTAGATTTACTGAATTCACTTTTTATTTGTAGTGTACATTTTTAGTTTACACTTAGATGCAATTCTGACTTGGAATTGACTTAGGTACCGTCAGTTCTCATATTTGCTGATTTAGTTTGCCGTACGAGTCTTGTACTTTCTATATATTTATTAGAGAAAATCAAACATTATGACTGAGTGACATATATTTTTTAAAGTGACTAAATCCACATAACTATGCACTTATCAACATCAAAGAAGGCCAGTTAAACTGATGTTGCCTCTGTTCAGTGATGTACCAACTCCCAGCTGTGCTTGGCAGCTCATATGCACCAGATCATTACAGTGAATTCATGTGATGGCCATGACATTTTTTGAAATATTTTATTTTTCTTAGGCTCAGTGTGAAAGGAATGTACAGTTTTGATTTACAGAAAATTACAGTGATGAATCTGATCACATAATCACAGGAAAACAGAAAATTGTAATGTGTTAAAAAACAATACTATTGTTAAATGACACTCATTTATTAGGAAGTAAAATTAACCTGTGTCTCGTCTACAGAAGTGCAATTTCCTCTTCACACATCATTTCAGTGAATGTCTATTAAAACCAAATCAAACCTTAATACATTACAGTGCAATCTGTCAACTACTGATTCAAACGGATTCAATAATCAATGTGAAACACCATCGTCTTGTGCTCAAACAACTAATGTGATGAATCAAAATGTCATGTTATAAAAATGTAATGCACAGTAATGTATACAGCAGATCAGTTGTCAGAGCAGCACTGGATCACTTTAAGTCCAGAACACGACACAGTTCAGGTCCACAGTCGTTCACATGTTTGATAACGTCGGTCCTTGCAATCAATCTTAGATCTCAATATACACAATATATTGCTTCCATTATTATGATTTAGGAATGTTGTTGTTAGTTTAGAGGAACGGGTTTGGATTCCGTATCAGATCAGATATTATTGATATCTGAGATTATGTCTCAGGAGAAAATGCCACATACGAACCAATCAGAAATGAGCAGTGTCGTTTTTGAAAATTGTAAACAGAGTGATTTTTGTCAAGATTGTCTCCTGTTACAGTATCCTGCATCTATGTTGTGTATTCTTATCATCATTATTATCCCCTTAGCGTTGCTAGCCATTCCAAAATCCGTGCTGAGAACCACAGCAGATAGAGTCTTTGCCGTGAGGGCCCCGACACTTTGGAACAATCTGCCAGAAGAGATTAGACTAACAGAATCGGTTACCTGTTTTATCTCACTTCTTAAGACACATCTTTATAGAAAACGCTTTTATCGCATGAGGTCTATGACTTTTGTTATCTGTATCTTTATTTTTTTACTTTGTGGATTTCATATTGTTTGTTGTAAAGCTCTATGTTACTTGAATTGAAAAGTGCTCTACCAATAAATCTATTATAATTATTATAAGTCAGAGCAAATAACGGCTGAATATTTTTGCTTTCTGTATGTGACATATGAAACATACTTAATACATTTAGAATATCAGGGGAAATTTGTGCTATAAAAATATTAGTAATTGTAGCTTCTCAATGATGTTTTTATTTCCATGTGCTGTTATGGGGATTTGGTTTTCACAATTAAAAACTGATGAGATGAAGGACATGACAGGAAAATACAGATTTGAAAAAGACCAGTTACAAACCCAGATGTTCTACAAAGAGCCCATGAGCAAGAAGTCATTGCATGTTCTTAAATATGCCATTTTATAAAAGCTCTATTGTAGTCAAATGTTCACTTATTTAAATGTCTATATTTAGAAACATAATACTACTGATCATATTATTGTTAAAGGACGGTCTCTGTGTTTTCATGCTTGCCTGTCTTTACATTTATTTTCCTGGACATGAGGCTGTTGAGAGGCTGACACTTAAAATCAAATACAGAAGTTGCTTTTGTGCCTGGTTACATAAATTTTCTTTTAGGTACCCGTTTGGTTGATCTGTTAAAACCCCAGAAAATACATCAGTTACAGTTATAGAGTTACACTGTTTTTCATTAGATGGAGTCTATTTGGCAAAAATGATTCTGTAGCAGATCGGGACTAACCGTATAAAAACTCACTGTGGATGATGTCAGTGCTATGAACACAGCCTTATTGTCAGAGTGCATGCACTGACATCATTTCCCAAAATGCACGGTTTGTTCAAGGACACGGAGCAACCGACCCATGATTCAAAGGAACATTAAACAAGCAACTGAAGAAGAGACAAACATGGGTTCAGGCTCAAATGTGGAAACTGTGGCTGTATGAGTCATTAAATGATTTAAGTCTGATGCTTCATGTTTTTTGATCAGTAACTTCAATCCAGTTGCTTTTCTTGCCATCATGCAATAACTTAATATACCTGGGGGACCACAAAGAACCAATAGAAGGAAGAGGAAAGTAAGAGAGAGGATTTTTTTGTGTCTGTAGTTTGGATGTTTCTTCTGTGCTTACTCAGGTTTCCTCTCACTTCTACAATACATGCAGGAATACTCTTGACTTTACCACTGAGCAAGGTGCTGACCTCTGAACTGCAATTGCTCTCCAGGCGCCACTGCTAAGTAGTTTGAAAGGGTTAAATGCAGAGAACAAATTCGCCCTGTGAGATGTTAAAAGTACTCTAATAAATGATTCTGCAGGGCCACCCACCCCACAACCATTGACATGTCTCCATTTCTATCAGTGAGAATAGTACACAGCTTCTGCAGCAGCCACTGTGGCTTGAAAATCAGCACTCACTGAAAAACGTGTCAGACGATATTGGATGTTATCCATCAGTCACAATGCATAAAATGGTCGGCTAATTTAGCAAATGAAGGCACTGAAAAATGAGTAGTTGATAAAAATGTCACTATAGTGTTCAGAAGTGGAGAGATCTGCAACATATTAACGCAGCATCAGTCTCATGTTACAGAATATGAAGAGCGAGGGAGTACATTTCCATTTCATGAGGCGAAAAAGCTGGTGGGCTTTGACACGAAGAGGGCAAACGTCTTCTCCTTTGGTGACGGACACTATCTGTCCTGGTTGTCCGAGGCATCCTCAGAGGGAGTGTCTAGGACGGGATTGACAAACCCTTCAAATTCAGTGTTTGCACTGTCCTCTGGGTGAGTACTCACAAAATCATTCTCCCACTCCAGTGCGTTGGAGTCCTCAGAGGTCGAAGTCGGGCCGCTGGTCATCTGCTTGGCGCCGGGCCTCAGGGCTGCACGCAGGATGTCCTCCTCCGTCCGAGACCTCTCCCAGGCTGGAAGTGCCCGATTGATTCCTACAACATGAGGACACAGGCGTTCGTTCTCTCAGCAGAAGTTACTGAAGACAACAGTGCTGCAGGCGGTCAACTGACTCAGAGGGGCCACAACCCATGTGACCTGTTCCTACATGACACTATCTAATGCAAATTCTATACTTTACATACTGTATCTGATTTATTTCATGGAACCAACCTAAGAGGACATATCCCAGTGATGTGTATCACATAGGATTGACTGATTTGAATAGTCTGACACAGGTAAAACAGGAGGTTTTGTAGTGGTGAATAAATATCAATAAACCCTTGCAGTCCCACAGTGCCCCGCCCTAGAACAACCCATAATAATACAAACAACATGAATGACACTGAGTAAAGTTCATACCTCAGCCAAGGCCAAACAGTCCCCTTATGAAACCACATTTAAATTCACTACATCTGGATTTGTATTTGGATCTACCCCTAATTTTGCATACTAATAAATATCAGTCTCCTACACGTGTGATTGTTTTTCATCAATAGCCATGAATTATTCTCTGAGAAATCAGCCTGGCTGTTAGTCTGACACTGCAGTTATAAAATGAAGTGTCGACTCTGTGGAGCAGCAGTCACATCACAGAGAAATGGAGTCTTATTAAATGTTGAGAGGAGAGAGGACCAACAAGGTTAATGAGGATTTGATGTTAGAAGATTGGATATTTTGAGGGTCTACTGTCTCCATGCCGTGGCATCTTTTATTAATACATACACATTGTACTTTATGTTAACAAATGGGCTGATCTGGGCTCTCAGTGCGATTGAAGCCCTTAACAGAATATCACATAAATGATTGATGGATCAACCATTTCACCAATTAAAATGTTTTTTTTCTTTAAACTTTCAAGCTGAGGCTTTAAAGGCAACACTCAACAGTACAATTAAGAGTTTAACCAAAGAAAACTTTTCAATATGAGCAAAACTTAGGTCTCACCTTCCTCATCCTCCCACTCTAGATCCAGTGAGGTCCCATCATCGTTAGTGGAGCGAGTCTTGGTGGTGAAATCCCAGCTGTACTCTGTGTTGGGAGTCACCACATTGGTGTCAGAGGGAAGTCCTGGAAAAAGAAGTAGTCATTATAACAGAGACCATGTAACCATGTAAAATGCAGGATGGTCTTAAATGACAAACAATAAAATATACTATCAGCACAAATGTTTTGTATATTATTTGAGTTAATACAATTGAAGCAAGAAGATTCACTCACTGTTAGTCCTGAAAGCCTCAGACTGGGCTTTTATATTCTGGAGGTAGACATCGAATTCCTCCCCACAGTTTTGTCTGAAACAGGCAGTAATGAAGACACATGAGAATAACACAGATTTAAGTCTAATCACTCAATGCAATTTTTGGACAGACAGAAATGAATGCGCAAAAAGCATCAGTCCTTTAACTCAGTGGGCCTGAATAAACCTTCCTGTGGAGACTTTAACTTAAACCTGAGATGGAAGCTGATACTGTGCTCAGCTGTGCTATGCAGCCTGCTTTCATTACCACTAAAAAGTATGAGAAGGAGTTAAGCACTGAACTCTGAGACTGGATACCTTGTAGTGATGTAATATCTGCAGCCTACACACTGTGACTGCAGCAACACACCAAGCTCTCACATCATTAAATCAATGTTTCTGTTGAGAGCATAATAAATAAACTATTGTTTTCGCCAAATTGCAACATCACACATCTGAAGGGCTGAGAGATGCAAGTTGTGATTTAGCAGATGCTGGAAATAAAATGTTCTTAAAAAAATCTTTATATCTGGCAGCAACTAAGGTGAATATATTCTTAATATGTCAACTAAAACCAAAGCAGAAGTTCATGACTGCAGCTTGTCCTCAGCTCAACAACTCTTCTGTTGTCTTATGAACTTAAATGACTCACTTTCTTTGAGTTTCACTGCCAGGGCCTCCTGCTTTCCCTCGTGTCCTCTGGGCAGACAGCTGCCAATAAAAACATCAGAAAAGAAGTCATATCTTCTCATGATTCAAATACAGACGCACACTATATTAATCCAAGAAATTAAATTTTACAGTTATGGTGCTACCAGGAAAACACATGAGTAAATATATTTAACAAAGCAACAACAAAGAAAGTGGAATGTGGCAAGAAAAGCAATTGAGAAATCTTCATAGCAGTATCTTTTGAACAACAGTTTTCATTTTCATTATATCATGATATCATACAACAATACTATTAAGAGGAAGCCATTTTCAGGAAGAGGAGGAAGATGAAAAAGAAGAATTATGATACTTTCATATATTCCAATGTCTATTTTTTTCTACTCCTGATGCCTGATATGATTGTGTGGACAGAAAAACAGACAAATAATAATAATAATAATAATAATAATAATAATAATAATAATAATGGCATTTACTCTTTTTCTCATTTCACTGCCTGTATTGTTAAATAAAAGTGACATATTAAGCCTCGCTACTTTGAAGTGACTTGAACTGACTATTTGTTCCAGTGCAACTAGGATGAACCTCTTGATCTGACAGAGACAGGTTAATGAGCACAAACCATTGACTGAACAAAAGACAATATCATTGCGTCCTCTAAGACACAGAGGACGTATGGCTTGAAATGCCGGTCATCAGGTTAGAGGAGAAGTTGTAAAGCCAAGCAGTTAGTCAAACTGGCAGAAGGGAGCGCTCAGTGCCGCCTCACCTCCTTCATTTTTCGCTCACGTGCCAACTTGGCGGCCTCACGCTGGGCGGCATTTCTAGCCTCCTCTTCTAGCCTTAACTTCTCCTCTTGTGCCTCTAACTGAGCAGAAATAAACAAAATGAAAACAAACAAGACAGAACAGAAAAATTACAAAACAGAAAAAGCAATGCAGCAAATTAAAAGTAAGCAAAAATTGGTCTAAAAACATAAAGTGAAACAATGGGGGCTGTTAATCTAACAAAGACAGATCTGTCTAAAGATGCTTTCATGAACTGTCTTACCTCTACTTGGATCTTCTGGTCTATCTGAAGCTGCCTGTCTGTGATGGCAGCATAGCGATGTTCTTTGAGGTGCTTGATCTCATCTTCACTGATCGGCCTGATAAAAGAACAAATAAATAGATCTAATATATACGTTTTTTTGTCAGAGAATACTCATGGTGATTTTCTTTGGTCATGAGACGTCTTACCTCGGGCAGGGCTGTGGACTGTCTCCCTCCCCCTGCAATGCAAAAAAAACATGGGACCTTTTAGCACTGACTCCCAGTGTAAAACTCTTCACTGCTGCTCTGTTTGACTCAAGTGCCACTAGTCTGGGACTGTGCAGACAGTAATCGAGTTACTCCTTGAAAGGAATAACAGAAGACTGCCATTATAACAGTGATGGGTGTGTGTTGGGTGCACATTGGTTTACATCACTGGAGGAAGTCTGATGGGTGTCTTAAAGTAAAAAGTGTCCTGGGAGTACCGGCTTAATGCAGCATTTAATTAGACTACACAAAAACACTTACTCAGTCTTATACAATATAATTTGGTCCCTAGCTGATTGAATAATATAGTTGAGAGAAAAGTCACTAACAATATTTTCCATGAACTTATTTAGGCACCAAAAGCTCCCAAATATAAGTATAATCAGAAAGATGATCAGACTTACCTCATCACTTTCTACCAGATTTTCAAACTGCAAAATAAAAAGTCACAATGAGACATAACCTCACACTGAGTGTAAGTAAAAGTAAACAGCAGCAGTAAACATATAAGACGTACCTCTATTGTATAATGTTCCCCTGTGGTGCTGCTTCGGAAATATTTGGATCTGTAAGATTGATTAAGAGAACATAAGAACACTGACAGGAAACTGAAAGCTGTTAAAACACTTCTAATATCAGGCAGATACCGAGCTATAAAGTCAGATGACAGGAAACACATAAACTCAATTGCTGGTATTTTTAACGCAGTAGTTGCATGATGACTACATTTTAGATTTCTGACATTGAGATAAACTCATGACAAGAACAGGGAATCTGGGAGAGGAAGTTAATTGAGCAGCTGCAGTTGAAGGAAACATCCAGTGTGAGACAAGTAGGTTTAACGGAAACAATGTTGAAGGTGTGGAGGAGAATTCTCGTATGGGCTCATTCGGACACCATCCCAAGTTTTTATTAGGGTGCTGGCCCGAGAAACTCCAGAGGCCCCTCCGGAGAATGTCAGACTATCTGGAGTTCAGTACATGTCTGACAGCAGCTTTAGACATCAAAATATTTTGCTGGGCTACTGAACTACCAGATGTGATGTGAACTAGTCTATTTTAATACAATGAATCATACGCTGACATCATCAAACCCGAATCCCAGTGATTTACTGAATACAGTGATGCACTGTTATCTATAGACTTGTGGACCATTCATGACAAACATGGTTTGTGATTTAAAAACATGAATCAACACTGGATGGATGATGTGCGGCTCAATAAGTGATGTCACTGTGCACAATACCAGGACCTCACATCAGGCTCATCTAAATTAATTATTGATTAGGTCTGTGATTTCTCTGAAATGAAACATGTCTGTTGCTTTGGTTTGGCTGAAACCTTAAAGCATGTTGCACTTTAACCACACACAAATCAGGTGACATCCCAGCTGGTGTTTTACCTGTGACATCTTAAAGGAAATTGTTATATAGGTGACATAACTGACATACTAACCCTCGTGTTCAAATTACCAACAATAATAATATGTTTGACTTCACTGGATATGGAGCAAAACCTACATTGTATTACTCCAGTCAAGACTCCTGTCATTTTACTTTGTTGAAGTATGGCCTAATGGAAGCAAGCGAAGGTTCCGAGGTTTCCAAACCACCAGGCTCATACCAATAACCCCACAACTGCTGTATCTGTAAAGTACTGGATCCACTTTATATTTCAGCACTTTTAACCCCTCACTCACTGACGCCTGAAATCACAGAATCAAATGTTGTTAAAAGTCCAACGATCCAGGTTTAAAACCAAAGGGATCAGGCCTTTAAGGTTTAAGCTCTGTGGAACAAACCCGACCTGAACCTCAGCTCAGCAGAATCAGTGCCTCAGTTTAAGAAGTGGTTAAAAACGCACCTGTAAAGACTGGATTTCTTACAGTTTTTGATGTTTTTATTTGATTGTTTTATTGTTGTTCTTTTATCCGTTTATTGCACTGTTGGGTGTGATCAGGCTGGTCTATGCTTTGCTAACTTATATTGTATTTTGTTAAGCACCTTATAACTCTGGTTGACAGGCACTAAAGAAATAAAGTTTATTATTATGATATCATTATAGAAATACATGGATGTAATTGTACAAGGACAGCCAGTCTGCTCTAATCCTGACAAAGCACAGGATAAAAACATCAATTATTGATGGCACACTGGGTGACATGTCTGCCTGTAAGTAACGCTACAAACAATCAGGTGAGTGTAAGTATTAGGACTGACAGGAAGACAGGTTCCAGGTATTAGTCCACAGTTGCTCTCATAGACTCCATCAACAGCTCGGTCTCTGTGTCCTTATTGCTGCTGCTCTCCATTAATTAGACCTGAACAAGTCCATGTGCACACTGGTGACAACAGGGGTGGGGTCTGGAGTCCTGCTGACACAATCCCGCAGAGACCTCACCCAGCCCGGCCTGTGTCTGTCTGCCTGGCCGCTCTCCGTCTCTCAGTAACAACCCATCGCCACCCGGAGCTGCCTACAAGTGTGAACACACTGACACACACACACACACACACTGTGCTACCAGCTGTGAGCTAACCCACTGTTAGCTAACGTTAGCAGGGTTCAGGGGATGCTAGTGAAGTTAGCTGGGGCAGCAACAGCCGGGATGTTCCACCTACCCGCCTCCTCTCTGGATCCTGTTGGCCTCTCTCCTGAAGAGGCCCGCACAGTAAGCCCAGCAGTTACCCATCGCATTGTCGGATGAGCCCGGTACCTAGCTGCCGGACAGCTGCTGGAGCATCACGGCTGATAAATACATGTCCAGCAGCTCCTGTCCTCCTCCTCTTCAGACACTTCCGCATCCTCCTTCCCTCCGACTGATGACGTGCCAGACAGCAATAAGCAACACCGCCCCCTACCGGCATGTTACTGTAGTGTCAGTGTTAGTCAGGTTTGTAACAAGGTGAGACACTGTCGAGACGGAGCAAACGGTAAAAAAACACTAACCAGCCATTTAACTTTCTAATATTAAGTTATAACAGTTATAGAACCAGGTAGATCCTTGATAAAAGTAAAAATGGCAGTACATCAAAAAAAGAAGAAAGAAAATATTAGACTTTTCCAGAGTGTCCACCTCCGACTCAATGTCAGCTGGGATCGATGGATGGATGACTGGATAAAAGTCTTATAATCAAAATTTTACTTAAAGTTTTAAACATAAAAGTACAAAATTTGGCTATTGTAAGTGATATATTGTAATAAATTACAGTATTAAAACAGTTAATCAGCATTTTACTGTTGTACCTGGTTGATTTAAATCTATTCTATTTTCTTTTATCTTGTTTTATTTTTACTATTGGTATTTTGATGTGTTGCGTCTTGCTGTGTTCTTGTTGTACCTTTTACTTTGTGAAGCACTTTGGTCAGCCAAGTTGTTTTAAATGTGCTACATCAATAACATTTAAATTGACATAGATCTACTGTAGATACACAATTCTGTTATCAGTTTTTTGGGGGAAATATTGGATGATTTATTGAAATTAAACCATGAGAGATGTTACGAGACACTGGTTTATTAAAGCAGGCCACAGACAAAACCACTGGTCAAATCTGACAGTCAATAAAACAAAACAAAAAGAAATTGAGGATGTCACAGGATCGATTGATTTATTAACAAGAACAGAGATTAGCTCATTGAAATAAAAGATGTTGCTAAATCAAACCTGTTCTATCAACTCTTTGTGCAAATTTAGTTTGGTCTAACTGGAGGAACAGGTTTAAGTGGGTCTGGTTCTTCTGCTTCCAGTTTAATATAATCAATCAATTTACAAACAATGTTTGTTGTTACAAAAGAACCAAATTATATTGGTTGTTAAACAGCTCAATATCAGGAGATTTCACATGAAATACTGGTTTCTCTAAGACCTCCGACATAGGTTATACATTTTGTACTTTACCAGCAGTAAACAAATATTTGGGCAGTTCAAAAACCAATGATGTGCCAATGAGGCTGGTGTCTCTCCACATAGATCATTTTATTGTCCAATTTATATCTGAAAGGTAACTACAGCTCTCAATAGTTGAGTAAAATGTATAATTGCTTGCTTTGTACTGCAGTAGAATTATAAAAGGAGCATAACAAAATGAATACTCAAGTACCTTAAAATTCTACCTAAGTATAGAACTTGAGTAAATAACTCCAGCGAGATTTCACCACTACAACCAGGCAATAAGAAGGTTTTATTTTCTGTACCTTACATAGTTCTACCATATTGGCCTAATCTATAATGCTGATTCTGTCGATGTAGTCATTCTATGTCTTTGTCATGGTGCGCCAAACATTTGACTCCTCAGTCCTCAGCAGTGAAGAGGTAGGCATGGAGCTCATCCTCAGCGGGGATGTTGTCCACGTTGCTGACTTTGACTTTCTGGGTAACAGGCACACATCTAGGCATGAGCTTTCTCCCACTCTGAAAGAAAATGGGTTAGGAATTATGAATCACTGATGATTTTTTTTTAATTATATAAAATTTGGATGTTTACTCATGGTAAAACAACATTTAGAGAGTAGTATAACAGGCTGCATGAAGGCGTTTTAAGCAAATGACTTACTATTTTCTTAGAGTCAGCCAGGGATCGCTCCATATACCTCCTCATCCTTTCTTTCTGCTTCTCTCTCTGCTCTATCAGTTTTTCTTCACGCTCCCTGCACCATGATGCACAAGCAGAAGGGATTGGTAAATAACATGCTGCTGCCATAGTTTTTATTAATCTTCTTTTCCAGTTAATAGAAAGTACCTGGTCCTCCTCTCGCTGTCCTTTATCTTCTTCATCATATCCAAGCTTTCTTCAGGGATGCTCTCGAGGCTCTGCAGCAGTACGGACAGATGGTTCTCAATAGTGGCCAGCTTCTCCAAGGTGCTGAGGTTGGTCATCCTGTCGTCCACACAGCTGCGATGCACCTCCGCCACCTTCTCGCCAAGAGCATCCAGCATCACATCCTGTCAGAGAAACACACTCAGACAGTCGAAAATAACATGCTGTGTCCGGTCTGTTGGTGCCAACTAACATGTGACGACTTCACCACAGAGATAATGCTGCCACATGCAGCTTTTAGGTTCGAAAAGTGATTGGAAAACAAATGTCAAACATGTTTTGTTCTTGCTTACTTGGTCCTCAGTGTTCAACGAGACATGAAGCTGAACCTTCTGTTTGAGCCTGTTGCCTCTCGCCTTCTCTTTGTGGATTCTCTGGTTGATGTCACTTATCTGTAGCGTTAGCTGCTCTTCATCCTTTTCACTACAGAAAGGAAAGGTTGGGACCCAGTCGAGGAAATTAATAAAATTATATTTTACTGTCAAACTGCACAGGTTTAAAAGTAGATACGTAATTTCAAGCAAAGAGGAGTGTGATGATATGGACTTTTATTAGTTATATTGCTTTTATTTTTATTTTCCACTTTTTGATTTAATTGTTTGGCTGAAACACACACCCATACTGACATCTAAAACAAAAAAATGCATATAACAATATACAACTAGTTCCTGTGTCCATACAGTAATGTCAGAGTGTAGATTTTACAGGAAGACAACAGGTAAACAAAACAAAAAATCATTCATTCACAGAGAAGTGATGCTTACATCTTCTCCCTTGCTGTGTCCATGGACTGTCGGAGCACCTCCACCATCTCCTCCACCCTTGTCGAGTTCTGGATCAGAGACAAGTTCTGCTCCGTCAGCTCCGTCACCAGATCTAAGAGCTGTTGGGGATCAGAGAAGTACAGCTCTGGCTCATCCTGCAGAGAGGAGACATAACAAGGAGGCAAAGACAGGCTAACTGTGAGCCCCAGTGAGATAAACTCAAGAACAAAGGACAGTTTTTAAAGAAATCTGACCTCAAACTCTGAGCTGTCACCATCCTGATCAGAATTTGCGATCCTGTGATGAGAAAGAAAAGGGTTGAGGTCCGGAAAAGCTTTTGCAGCAGCATGTGAACAGGATGCTAAATACATGTTCCACAAACTGTACAATCATGGTGTGTGCTATACAACAGTGAGTATATCAGGTGATATGCCACATACAAGCACAAAGGCTTTTAACTTATGTTTACAGGTAAAGAATATGTTCATGTTTCTTTTGCCTTATGAGATTATCCATCATTATCTATAAGACAAATACTGGAGGTGCAGAGAGACAGTGCTGGGTTAAGTGTGTAGTTGTTTCCTCACAGTGAGTCGCTGTGGGCTGACGACAACCTCGTCTCTCTGACGGAAGGCGGCTCTCTACCTGAACTTGACACGTTGCCCTCCAAACCTGTGCACACATTATCATTCATATCACACTATTAGCACCATCCATACTCACTGTAACAAAGCAATAATAATAATGGGCAGTTAGATAATAAGAAATAAAAAAAAACAATTGACTTCTTATATATAGATTTATTCTTATATTTTACACACATCTGCAATTTAAAGTGCTTTACGTGCACATACAAGACAATTGTACTTGCACCAAGGTAAAGTACTCACCGTCCCTATCTGCAGACTCCTTCAGCTCCTGTTTGTCCCGGGAGTCTTCGTCAGACAGGACTTTAGTTTTCACAGCCTTCGCTCTCTGGGCCTCCTGCCACTCTGCAGGAGACAGTTTGAACAGCAGCTCCTTGTACCTCTTGTAGTCCACCAGGATTTCTTCAAACTTGGCGAGTTCACTGTGAAGGGGAGAGAGTTTATTTAGATACACATGAGATGACACTGTGTCCTTCCAAGTTCACCTCGGTGCACCTATTCAGTATTTACTTGTATGCACATAAAACATGATTAACTGATATGCACATGTTAATTACACAACATCATCAGAGCGCGACCTTTTTATGGTCCCTACTTCAGCAGTCAGTTTCTTGATCTCAGTGTTCTTCTCCTGTTTGGACTTGGCCTCTCGTTCAAAACTGACAACAGAGACAAGCACAACCATCTGCAGTGTGATCGTTTTGAACACCAGTCTCATTCAAAAAGAATTTCAAGAACCACACTTTTGCTGATATTCCATTATGTTGATATACTCACAAGGTTCTGGCCTCCACAGACTTCTTCTCGTTCTCCCTGAGGAACTCTTCGAAGCTGAGGTTGTCTCTCTCAATGATCCTTTCAAGCTGTTTCAGCTGCCTCTCCTCCTTCGCTGTGGCCTTGTCCATCTTCAAAATCTCATTCCTCTTCGTCATCAGAGATAACTGAATAAGGAAAGACGAAGGAGACAATTGAAGAGGAACACAAACAGAGATGCAGTGGCAGGAGGAGGAGCAGGAGTGTTTTAGGGGACCATGGCGCCCCCGGGCAAAAGGGACCTGGCTGCTGATAGAGTTTAATGGGGTTCTCACAAAACGTTCTTTGCTCTGGACTTACGTCATTGTTCCTAGGGGCCCCTCTTAGCTTGGGGCAATTGCTTGCTTTGCCTATGGTCAGAGACGGGTCAGTTTTTCTTCACATGTGCAGTGATGTGTGGTTCAGAATGATTAGCTGGCTGACAAAAAGCACTTGTCATATTAGACTGAGAGCCTGATGATAGCAGTTCATGGCTTCACCTTTAATAAAATCTTGGCAACTTCTAAAGTGATTTACCTCCAACACTGCTTTCTGTCGTTCCATGAAGATCAAGTCATGTTTACTGTCTTTCGATATGTTTTCTAGGGACAGAGGACAAAAAGAACAGTTAACATTTAAATTAGTTAATAAGTTATCTATGCAATGGCAGTGGAATTCCATTTTAAAAACTATATGTAGCATCTTTACAAAGCTTAACAGATTTTCACCTCGTTTCATCATGGCAATCTTCAGCTCATGTCTGCCTGGTGTTTGCTTAGGGAAAGTTGGTTTAGCCTTTATTTGTTTTAGATTCTTCATCTTCTCCCTTTCCTCCTCCTCCTCCTCCTCCTCCTCCAGTTCTCCCACCAGCTCTTTCTTAATCTTGGCCATCATTCGCGCAGCGTGGGTCGTCTTCTTATCAATTGGCAGAGCCAGGAATTTACGCATCTCCTGAGCATGGAGGAGAACAGCAGCATGACTTAAACACAGCGGAGACAGATTTTTACACTTTTCAAAAAACACTGGGTAACACTTGTATCATGTGCTGCATGTAAAACCTCTCGTTTCTGTATTCACACTAGCTCCAACCTCTTTCTGTTCCTCCTTTTCATTTGCACTCCGTAGAAAAATGCTGTTATCATCTGGCACTTTGAATGGGCTTGGTCGTGTCTCCCTCCTCCTCCTCATATCTACACACAATGGAGGGAAACAATGAAACAAACAAGAACATGTTTCCCTTAGTTTTGTCCCTCTGTTTACCAGAGTTGTCACTTTGTCCACTGTACCTTGTTTGTGTGGTTTGGCAGCACTTTCACTTTCCGAAACAAGATCACATAGAGAAACCTCTGGCCCCTCTGTTTAAAAAGTAGAGATAGTGACGGTAGAAATGAATCACTGATCAATCAATCAACAGCACCAGTTGAATTGTTTCTTGCATGTGAAGCAAATGTTTATAACAGAAACCTACTGGCTTGTGGTGATGACATCTCTGAGGTTTCCTCTGGCAGCTGCTGCAGCACCGGCTCACTCTTTAATTTGGCTGCAGATTACAGAAAGAAAACCAAAGTACATCTTCGTTGACAAAAAATAATGCATTTCATATAAGGCAGAAATGAGTCTAGCTCTAAACTCACCTGGCTGTTAACACCCTCAGGCCAATGACTGAAGGCTCCTCGGCTTTGTATTCTCCTGCTTTTTAATTCAGCTTCCACTTTCTAGTCCTATCCTAAGACACATGTCCACAGGCACCCATTCGTATTGTCACCAACTTCAATCTGTTGCAGATGAACTGACCATTTTTCTTGTATATGTTTGTATTACTTTCAAAGGCTCAGGCATTTTCACATATTATAATCATTATTATACTTTAATTTCTTTTATTGTTTTGCCCACTGAATTTGTCTTCAGCATATATTGAAAACAAAACATAGCCTATTGAGGAGCTGCATCAAGCAAATGATTGCACCTATGAGAGGTACCGCCCAACCCACTATCCCCCCCCCACCCACCACCCTACAAAATATCCCTGGTTATCCCCTTGAAGTCTGTCTTCACAAGAATAGATCATTTATCATAAGGATAAATGAGGCAGTACAAAACAAACAAAAAAACCAAAACGTGTTGATTGTGATACTAAAGAAGGATATAGGGTAACTTCCTTACTCTAAAACTGTTTTTCTAAATCTGTGTTGAACACATAGCAGTGTTGTAAACTCTCATATTAGTCGAGAAGACCTTGCCCAATTTTATGCAGGCAGCCTTTAAGTGTGTATCTGATTTTGTATCTGATTTCAAGTTTCAGAAAATACATGGTATCTCTAATCCATCTTGTAAAGGTAGGAGGTGTTTGTTCCTTCCTGGAGATAAGAATGAGACGTCTTGTGATCAAGTAGGTAAAGACTGTGACCCCACCAGCTTAGCCTTTGGGAGTGTCGGGGGTGAATCCAAATGTGGCACATGTGGGATGTGGAGTAATATGTCTTTACTCCCAAAGATTTTAGTGTTTTCACATATTTATGATTACAAAGATCAGGACTAATCAGGGCAACGCGAGAAATACCTGCAGGACCGGATCATTAATGTAAAGGACTTTAAATGAATCAGATTACTTTAATCATTCTGTGAAGTAATAACAGTTAATGTAAGAATTCTGTTTAATATTCTACCCTGTCTTCTCCTATGGAGAGACGCCTTGACGCCCTGTTTTAATACACATTTAAAAACATGTTTTTATATTTATTTTTTCATACATACAAGCTGCCACCAGACAGACCCAGTGTGTGTATTTATCATAATGAAGAATCACTGGCTCTAGCTACTGTGCATGTTCACATATAAAACATTGTTACACTCATGTTTAAACTGATGCTTATAAAGAAATGAACTCACCCTCTGATATAGATGTTTGAACGCATCAGCACGACTACTCTTTTATTATGTGTACTGTTGTCATGGTAACAGGTGCCTTCATGGCCCCCTTGTAAAAACCAAGCTTTTAACTGAACAATACACAACGCACATGCATTTCACACAACAGAAACTGCTGCTTATAAAATCTCTGACGCTGCTGTCAATTCTGTCTTCGATGCATTAAATTACTTTTCACATTTTTGCCGTTTGACACATTCATTCATATTTTTGGTGATCAAAAAATAATTGAAAATACGTTCGACAGAAGCAACAGAAGGCTCAATGAATCAATGTGGCCTGTAGGTCAGCCAACTAACATTTGGCAATGAAACTAGAAACAGGATGGAAAGTCAAGTTTGCACAATTAACTGTGTAGGCAATTCATATTCAACCACCACTAGGTGGCGTAGACAGATCACATGCAGTCCGTCCCAGGCTGAGCTGGTGTTTCCTCACTGTGTTGGGGTTTGACAAGTTGACAACTCCAGAGTTCAGGATGATGGATGCTGTTGATAGATCAGTGCATCTGTGTCGGTGTTCAGTGTGAACAGGACTTGATAACGTGCCTGCACCTCTTTTCCTTCACTGTGTGCAAGTGAATATACTTAGAATCTAATACTGTACATTCCCGCCCACCCATCCGCACATGACCCTGCACATCTCAGCTCAACTAAGCAGCCCACACACTACACTTGCTTGTAGGAAATCCCAGTGTCAGATTGTCAGGTGAAAGCAAAGCAAAGACATGGGCGAGCGTTGGCTCTCGAAACAGAAGAGAAGGGCACATTGTGTGAGGAAGGAGGATTGGTGTTTGTGTGAGGATTTCAAGGGACAGCTTCATGCTCAGGAGTCGATAGGGACGCTGAAGCAAGAAGCAGCACAAAGACTTGTTTTATATCTCCAACTTTCCATGAATTATTTTTTATTTAAAAAAATGTTCCTTTTCTTACATTTAAATAAAACAATGTGTCTGCCTGCTGTTTTTAAGGGTAAGTTGTCAAGAAAGTTCCCCTGCACACAGAATCCCTGCCTCGTGATGAGATAACACTGGTTTCTTTAGTATGAAGATCCTGCAAGATGCAGCTGTTTTCTTACAGCGTTGCACGAGTTGTTTGAGCGTTACAGATTACCTTCACCTCCTCCGCTCATGTAGCCCAACGATGGTGGATAGCTGATATTATATAAGAGGTGAACATTCAGCCTTCTATGCATAATGAGAATGACAGCTTTTATTTAGATGTAATTATCGCCGCTGGCTTTAATGGAAAACATTTAAAATATGGAGGAAGATATATCAGATAAATGACAAAGAGAAAGAAGTTAGTAAGGGAGATATTACTGGCCACATTAGAACCTATGCACAATAGGTTTGGTTTTGGTCTTAGGTAAGTTCTTTTTTATTTTCCTCACTTAAGTTTAGTATTTTCTTATAAACTACAGATAATTTATTGATGTCTAAATTTCCTTTGGGATAAATAAAGTTTCTCTCCATCTATCGACTGACCGACTGACCTATTTTTCTCATTTCTTTTCTTGATCTTTCAGCTGTTTTCTAATGTCTTCTTCAGCAAACTTGCAGATTTGTTCCATTTGATATTATTAGCAAAATTACAACCCTGACAGCATGATGTAACAGCCTCAGGGCCTTCCCTGTTTAACTGGGAACTGTGGTGCCACTAACTTTGGTCCATTACCACAGAACTACAGCTCTGACACATGTCAAACAAAGTCCAAGGAGAAGTCTTAGTCTTTTAACTTTTCCTCCTTTCATGCATTTTTGTCAAATAATAATCATGTGTGTGATTCATATGTAGCTCTTACATATTGAAGGGACACGAAAGCCTCAAAATTGAATGAAAATGTTTAATTGATTAATTTTAGTGTTGTGGTTATCCTTCCCCATTCCCTCTAACAATCTGTTTCATTATATTAATTATGGTGGGACTTTGGAAAGACTTGTTTCTAAATATAGGACACTCAGAAGCATGTCTAATACCAGTTTACACTGAATAATTATTTACTGGGAAAGAGTGAATCTTCAGCTCGACAAAAAAAGCACAGAATAATTGAAACATTATTCAAATCTCCCAAAGGCCTGTCTGTCAGCACAGCCAGCCACTTGTTTGTTTTTTTCTTGCAAAAAAGTCTTGTGACAGTATTAACATTAGAATTTTCTTGAATGAGAGTTTGTAAAGAAGACAACATTCATTTTTACACAGACTTGTTCAATGCACTAAAACCTGGATGGGTAATTAAGTTGAAGTCCTGCCAGAACGACAGTCAGACCTGTGCAGCATCTGAAAGAAATCCACCTTGTTGAGCTTGTGACTGGTGGGTGATGCAGCTGAGGGAGCAGAGAAGACTTCAGTTGAGCAAACATTACACAGCAATAACTGAAGAACATGTTTTAATGGCACATAGAGCTTTGGCAAATGTGCTGTATCATTAATATTCTTTAAGCCCTGTGGTAACTGTCACTATTTAGACAGCAATGCAGTGAAACAGAAGGAAGGTTCGGGTGGTGCTCATTTTTTAAATTGATCTAAAATTATAGCAGGTGATGCTGTTGTCAAAAAAAAAAGAAATAACTCAAAGCCAGGGCCAGTAAATAAGTGCTCCATCATCCGGATGTAAGGATCTGTCCATCTTGAGATCAGTGTCTGCTGAATACAAGATGAGAGACAATAAAGATATCCATCCATCCGTCCATCCATCCATCCATCCATCCGTCCATCCATCCATCCATCCCCATCCATCCATCCATCCATCCATCCATCCATCCATCCATCCGACCTTTGTGGGTCGCGGAGGGAGCTGGAGCCAATCCCATTGCGTGAGACTTCGGGTACACCCTGGAGAGGTCGCCAGCACATCGCAGGTCCAACATACAGACAAACAACCATTCACTCACATTCACACCTACAGACAATAAGGTCCTGTCCCGATTCACCCCTGAGCCACTACCAGGCCCTAGGGGCAGTGTTGTCCCATTTCTCTATAGCCGTTTTCCGACATGACCTACGGGTAAAACCCAGAATTGGCTACAGAGTTTACCAAGAGTTTGTCTTTCACACATACACAACACAGCGGGAGGTTCTCTGCACAGACGCGTTCACAACAGCATCAAATCCTTTCCATTATTCAGGCGAGAGGTGGAGCAGCCGGGTGCAGCAGAAAGAGGCAGGAAATGATGTAGTAACTCCTTTGCGGAGATCACATGATTTTCTTGACAACACACAGACGCCAGTGTCGGCTCTTATCACCAGAAACTCTCTTGACATCTACGTCGGTGTCTTCCACGTATGTGACACCTCTTTTTCACCAGGAGATGTTTGTTTTCTCTTTGTTTTTTAAATGCTTGCGTCTGTCACGTGTTAGAAGCGTCATCAACCCCCTCACTCACATCGGATTCTCCTGGATTTCTATAGACATTATACTAGGAGGCTAGACGGAAAGTCCACACAAACTGCGTCTCACTTGGACATTTGCGTTCACTCATGCACCTCGACTCGAGAAAATATGAAGGAACTACAGAGTTCAGTGGATGTCTGAAAGCAGCTTATGTGATCTAGGGGTAGTGTCCATCTAGCCCACCCCTTCTACCTAATGCTGGTTGATAACGGCTGTTCATATAATAACGTTAGTTGACATTGTTTGTCACTGTAATGACGTTGGTTGGCTGCTGATGACGTAGTGAGTGGTGTCCCAATAGGGAAGATTTTCTAGCCCTTCCTTTTGTGACACCGTTTGGAGGGGGACACTTCCAGCGAAGGGCACATAGGGGTATTGCAGAGGGAGAGGAATTGGGACAGGGCATTCGTCTCTAATTAACTTAAGTCCAATCTGCATTTCTTTGGTGTGTGGAAGGAAGCTGGAGTACCTGGAGGAAACCCACACAGACATAGGGAGAACCAGGATTCAAACAGGGAAACAGAAAAGTAACTGAGTGCACTCTGTTAGTGAAATCTACCTATGGTCTCTATGTTGAGTGGTGGCCATTGTGGGTCATTGTTTTTCATCCTTGTGTTTATCAACATTATCTTTTTTAATCTCACAGGGACAGAGAATCATCACCTAAATCTGCAACTCAGAGTCACTTATTTTCCCCTTTTAGCTCATTACGTTGGTTTCATTACTTTGGTTTCATTTACTGGTTGGTATCACCACTCTCATCAGCCTTATTTCCAGCTCTGCAAGCTGCTGTTTTCAGCAAAAAACAACCCAAAACAAAACTATGAAGTACCAACTGTGCACCACCTTCCCAACAACAAATGACAGACAGAGTGGAACATCTACTAAAGTACAAAAACATCCCTGTGCCTGCGTCAGACGGAAGATCCAGGATGAGTAAGGTTGGCGCAGGGGGTGTGTTAGCCTTCACCCAATGACAAGTCTTGTTTACATAAAGTTTTCTTACTTGTTTTGTTAAAGTTACATTTTTTTTTACATCCAATACAGTGAACTCATTGTCTCTCACATTGCATCCTGAAAAGTAGTGTACAACCGATGGTCACCAACCGACAAATATATACCATCATGCATTGCGCTTGCAGCCGAGAGACGAGAGGAGAGAGGGCAGCAGGAACAGCCCGACCTGTCATACAAATGTGAATAGGAGCAGAAAAGCACAGAGCCAGAGTCTCTGCAGTAGTGATCGGGAAATTGAACCGCAGTATTGAGTTCTCGTTGATACACACACTCAACCAATCATAAGTCAGTCTCAGCTGTCAATCATGATGTTTCACCCCATTTTATAGCATCAAATAACAAATTAAGATCAACAATGTGATAAGAACTAACTAAAAGGCCAGGAACCATCTTTGAGAAAACATTTTTGGCCTTTAATTTTTCTAGTTTTGTCCATATCCCATCAACTAACATGGAGGAGGCAGGGAACATTACCTATACTGTAGCCAGCCAACAGGGGGCGATCAAGATGCTTTAGCTTCACTTTTCCCTTTCAGAAGCTTCGTTCATCTTTATATCCAGTCCATGGTTTAAAAGACAAATTCTGTCTGCCCCCTAATGGGTAAATGAATAAACTAATGCGACTTTATAAACCAAAACTTTCCAGCACATGTGTAGGGAAGTTAAAATGTAGAAAACTGGCTACACGTTAAATCACTACTGAGATATATTACTCAAGGAAAAGTCACAGATTAACTCTTTTACATACTGCTCAAGATACCTGATATAGAAGTAGTACACCTTCAGTTTAATTCAGTCTATCTATCAATAGTATGTCAGTCTGTTCATAAAAACAAAGAATTAATACTTGCTTGTTTACATTTCCATTTGAGAAAATAGGCACAAGTGTGTGTGTGTGTGTGTGGGGGCATCCTTGCCATGTTGGCTTTGATCCCAGCAGAATGAATCCTCATATAATTAAAAACTCGTTAGCAGACAGACGGCTGGTCTTGTCTGCATTTGGATTCTCAGGTGACAATCTTGCAGCCAAAAGACAGAGAGATCAGCTGTAACCGGCTTAAAAACGTACAAGTTTCTGATTTGCATCTGGTGTTGTTGTTGGGTCTATACTTGAGGTATATGTATATATTCTGTTGACTTTATCACAGTAGAAAATACTTTAACTACAAACATGAGCATGTGAGTTGCACCTCAGGAACGTTAATTGCCACTGAGACTGCTGATAATTATGGGATCCACCTCTTGGACTAAACCACTAATGATGAAGGATAATGAGCTCTTTCACCTTGGCCCACAAATACACATATTTAATTGTAATTGTCCCTAATTAAATTTTGTATCCAGGGGGATTAAAAAGATAATGTTATTGGTTTTGACAATGCAGCGCTGTAAAAAAGCAGACATTTAGACATTTAACTTAATTTACCAACAACTGACTCAATTGCTGTTGTGTCCTGGGTTACGTTCAGTTGCCAATGAAAAGCAACGGTACTGCATTGTGGAAGTAATTAAGGCTCAGCGTCTTTCTCAAGGACAGTTTGACATGTGGCGATTGGAATCAAACCACGAAACCTGTCAATCGGAGTGTCCCCCTCCAAACTGTAACCTCATTTAAATCTATACTGTTTTCATCAAAATCAGATAAGTTGTGTTTAACCTCCAGTTTGTAATGTCTGGACAGTTCAGAGGTGTCTCTGGCTGCATCAGGCGCTGCTGGTCGTCACCCTACAGCCACATTGACTGGTGCTGCTCTTCGTTATGAGGCCTCATAACGTTTAAAAGAGGACTCATAACAAAGACCGTCTCATCACGGAGGTGTAAAAATAGATTAGGATCTCATCAGAAGACAATTGCACGCAAATCAGTTTCCCTTGAAGTGGTGTGCCACTCAAGGGAGAAAAAAAGAAGGAGATTTGGGTTAGATTCCTTTCGGCAGCCATTTTGCTCCTCTGAGATTTCCCTGTTTTTTTCTCCATCTCTCCCTCACTCCCTATCTGCCAGCATGACACCATTGCTGCTCTATTCACAGATACAAATGAATGCATGCTGTTTTTAAAGCTCCTTCATCATTTGGCAAATGCAGAATAAAAGTGCCATTAAAAGTCAAACGGTATATCCAAAGGTATCAGTATCAGAATCAGTAGGTTGGAAGGTGTGGGCAGTATTATTGGATCAGTGTGAATGAATCTAACCCAACGATCAGTCTCAGTGCTGACAGATCTGACAGTGACAAAAAAGACTGGCGTCAACTATGACATAATCAATCAGAGCAGATGTGTTCATAACCTGGCAAAGCTTCACCTACTTGGTCTTGACCATATTTAGTCATCTTCACTCATCTGCAAATATATTTTAACATTCAAAATATTCCTACACTCAGGGCAAAGCACGACTTATCAAGTATATATATATATATAGTGTATTTCCAACCTGGCAGTAAAGGAAACATCTTGAGAAAATCTGTGACCAGCTTGGATCTAATCTGGAAAATCTGTTTGCTCTGAGCTTTATGACAGAGGATTGCAAGACTAAAGTAATTTAAAGCAGAATTATTACAAAACTTTGCAGTTTCCCTCAGCTCCTAAGAGTGTTTAGAGATATTTCTGTTAATTGTTTTGGTTTGACAGCCTGCATCTTTACTGTTTTGGTTCACTCTTAACCGTATTGAATAGCAGCAGCAGGGAGCTGTTGTAATAAAAGAAAAAGGCCCTGGTAGATCTACCGTACATTTATTTACTGAAACAAATCAGGAACTAATTGCAATGTGAAAAAGTGGTAATAAGAAACTTAAAGTACTTCTTTAAATCAAAGATTATACTTTAGTTTCTTTTTAGACCCATTATTTGACTGAACATTTTATTGTTATTCCGAGAAGCTGTTTGTGAAATCCATGAAAAACTGAACAGTCGTCAGATACTGTGTACGGTGAACAGTGTACTGTGTACTGTGTACTGTGTACGGGGAACAGTGTACTGTGTACTGTGTACGGGGAACAGTGTACTCTGTACTGTGTACTGTGTACGGTGTACTGTGTACTGTGTGCTGAAAGCAGAGGAAACTGTGAAATCCTCACTTATTAGCATCTTGCCAGGAACGTAGAGGTCTTTGGGGAAAACGTGTCCGTTCATGTACAACAAAACTGTGACAGCATTATTGAGAACAGGGGTGGAGAACAACAAGCAAATAGACCTACACACAGTGATGTGTATAACTGGTGTGGATGTAGTGCCACACAGTAAATGAGGCATGGACGAGTAAATGGGTAATAAATGAAGAAATGTTTTGCCTGCAGGAGGAACAACTTCAGTGCATCCCAGTTTCCTGTGTAAGACTCTAATGTTAAATCAAGCAGATGTGCTGATTCAAAAGATTCTACACGACTGTTTCTGACAACTCCTTCTCAAAATGTGGAGGGATTCCACAACACATCACACAGTCCAGATGTCTGTAATGTTCATGGCCTATATCTCAGTGTTGGAAATCTGGCCATTGGTCCGGGCCCTCTCCGGAGAGGCTCCGCTGAGAGTGAAGGTCTATTTCCAGAGTGCCTATTTATACAGTGCCTGCCTCAGTAGAGAGGTGAAATGAAGCAAGATCTTCCCAGCAATCAGGCCAGGAAACTAAAGGCTTCGATGGATCAAAATCTCATTTTTACTGTGAGGCATGTGCACTTATCGTAGCACTGCAACGCTTCCCCAAATCAATATAATCAATACAACATCACACGCTTTGTATTGAAGAGTGTAGTGGAGGAAAAACTATTAAAAACCCAGGCTTGTCACCAAGCTGCAAGTCGTATTATTGTAAATGAGGCTTGTAACTGTGACTTGGCTTGGGAACATGTGCACCATATTAATAACCGGGACTCTTAAGCAGTCCGGAGTGAAGATGGTCAATATTAAGGTTTTAACTAGAATAAACTGATGTTATGAGAAATCTGATAATGTGTCATGATAAAGCTCCCAACTCTTAAGAATTTTCCTGTTATAAGAGTTATGTGCCTCATCAGGTCTCAATACTTGGGCCTCTTGAGTGTCCCTCTTGTGAACTAATGAGGAACATTAACACATAGCGATGTCCAACAAAAGAACGTCAGTCCTGACAACACCTTCAGGTTAGTGGCGGTTTTATTTACTTCAGTGACTCAATGCGATCTTTCAAAGAGGGTTTATTTTTATTTTAATCAGCACTGATTGGTTGTCTTGGCAACTCGCAGGCAGTGGAACAAGCTGTAAACACAACACTGACATATTATCCAAGCGGTAGTAAACAGACGCCAATTTATACATTCAGCATTATGTAGCAACATTAGCCTTGACTTGATGGTGAGACCTATTTTTCTGCCTTATTGGGACCGAATCCCACTGAAATATCAAATGCTGCTAAATACTCAGTATTTTGTATTCACTAGCCTGTTTGCTTGGCAGGTAAGGTACGTTTGGTTTTGCTGAAAACTGCTGCTGGAAATTTAAAGGAAATAAAAATAGTAAAGCTAGAGGCCATCAAGCAAAACAATGAACTAAAAATGCTCAGCTGGGCTGACAGGAATAATGGTGGACTCCTTTTCACCATAATCACTGCATGGAAATGTGTCTTTGTCTGCGAAGCAGAGCACAGGGTGTGCACATGGAATGGGTTTAAAAGCGCACGACAACGACCATTCATTCAAGCATATAAATAAAACCAGTATTTGTGATTTGATCCATAGTAAATATAAAATGAATAATATGTATGTAAATATAAACATTTTGATTAGTGCAGTTTCAAAGGCCTCTGACAACCGATTAGATAAACTAGGAAACAATGAGAAACATGATGATGATGACATAACACCATTCATGTCTGTTAAATCTGATTGTAATGTAGAGCTGGAATGTTTGGTTATTTGCATTAGTACAAATATCATATGTATTTTCTAATACAATTTTGGCTTTGTAACAGATGTATTCTTCAAACAGTGGACACTTCATCCCTCTCCATGCAAATTCACGATCCATGTTTATTTCTTTCAAACGACTCACTATCAAAGAGAAATCTGTTGTGCGTAGAACAATGTCGACTTCTGCAACGTGTCTCATCTCTTTAAGAAGGAAAACATCATAGGAAACAGGTGCTGGCTCCAAATTTAAACTGGCACATTAGAGGAATGATCGTTTCACAGCAAACTGAATTCATTAGCCTAATCCTCAGGGTTGGGAGTTCTCCTGTTTCCCCTCCTGCTGAGGTCTCTAACGGCTGAATATTATCTGCTCCAGGCTACTGCTGCTAAAATGCCTGGAGGGCGCTGGGACAGTCTGCTTTGTGTCTCTAATCACAGGATCCTGTATGGGATGAATGTACTTCCAAAGGGACCTTCTGCAAGGACAACAACAAATCACGTAAGGATCGAGTATCTTTGTAAGATTTAATGATACTATCGATATCACTTCTCTCTGGTATCGTTCACTTGCAATATTTGCATGTATGTTGAATGTTACAGTACGTCATTGTCACTGTCAAACTAACGAAACCTGGCATGACACCCCAAACTGGCGTCTGAGCTCCGTCCCATGGAAGATTAAAATGACGACACAGTTGCCATAGTGACATGCCAACCTTGTCCTTGTGTGGGGGCTGTTGTGTGTCAATGATAACCAAGGTTATCTGGTGTCACCCTGCTTCTGTCCCATTTCTCATGGCTCAGCAAAACGGCTCAGCAAACTGTTGTGGCTACATCTGCTGCTGCTGGTGGGGGGCCACGGGCTGCTGTGGAGAAGACCAAGGAAGCGGAGCAGGAGCAAACTGGGAACATGTCTCTATCATGTCTTCCACCAGGAAACACTGTGTGCACCATCCCAAAAAACTGGGATTTGTTCATTTTGGGGCGCACGGTAATTTAAATGTCATTAGAGATTCAAAGCCGTAATTAGATGTTTAGTTTTCAGTATAAAACCTGCCTTTGCTTTAAAGTGATAATCAGGTTTATTTATTTCACTATATTATCTTTGAATATTTTTCACGTATTTTCCTTCTCACATCTTGCTGCCACCATTGTTTCTTTACTTTTGTAATTCCGTGTTTGAAACTCGATGCAAAGTCTGCTTCCTTTGCATTAATTTATTCACACAAACTTGTATGGACATGTGCACTGAAACACACAGACACACACATACTCGCACACCATTTGCCGCAGGGCAAACATTCTCCCACCAACATTTACGCCTCATCTTGCATCTCCCACGGGCCACGTCCCCTACAGTTGGATTCAATCATCACCAGAAATGATCTATAAACGTGTGAACACCTCATTTTCGTGTGTGTGTGTGTGAGTTTTTAAAGTCTGCCTGCCTACAGGAGCTGTGCTCTTTTGCATGGTGGACTACACATTACATTCACATGTCTATGTTGTATATCACACATGTAAACATGTATTTTTTTAACAGAGCTTCAACTCGACTTTCATTCAAATGCAACATGTTTTAGGTAGTAAGTCTGTCAACCTCAAAGTTCTTAAGTTATACATGTTTCTTTTTTTCTTATTAATAATCTGAGAGACTGTGGTTGTTTGTTCAAAAACACAACTGTTCAGAACATTTAAATATTAAAAGTTGCTGAAAACGCATGTGTGTCCTTGTATGTCTCTGTGTGGGTGTGTTCAGCTCAGCCTCAGACCTCAGAACTCAATCTGAATCCAAGTCTTTGTTTCTTATTTCTCTTCAGTCTCTTTCATTTTGTATATCTATAAGACAGACTCGTGGCTAACCCAA
Source organism: Hippoglossus stenolepis (assembly GCF_022539355.2). Lineage (NCBI taxonomy): Eukaryota > Metazoa > Chordata > Actinopteri > Pleuronectiformes > Pleuronectidae > Hippoglossus > Hippoglossus stenolepis. Next base: position 7,324,980 of record NC_061489.1, read on the forward strand.
TATTTAGAGGGTTGTTGGTGCAATCGCTACCTGTATTATTATACGTGCCCTTGGGCAGGATACTGAACAGCTTCTGATGACTGGGGGGAGAGTGTATGAATATAAAGCACTTTGAGTGTCAATAAGACAATAAAGTTGTAGAATTACACCAAATTTCACTGGGCAAAATTGCGTCTTAATCTTTTCAAAGAGTTTGCTCACTCCCTCTAAAACTCATCGTGTTGTCTGTCTGAACACACATATGATGCTGTTGTTAGACATATTGTCATGCTCGGACCTTATAGAGCCTACGCACGGGGCCGAGCACTCATAGTTGTGCGTCGTGTGTGTGTGAGTCACGCTGCAATTACACCGCCGAAATGCTAGCGGCTGCAGAGTTTCTATGCTGGTGTTGAGTGTCTTCCGGTTTCTGGTCCGCTTATTTACTAATTCTCTGGGGTCTCTTTCAGAACAATAGTGAGTGTTACTCAGCATATAGAGAGGAGAGCATCAAACCTTTTTACATCACAGGGTTTATTCTCTCTCATCCAGTAATAGAGCTGATATGACTGTTCAGGATACTGTAGTATTCTTTAAATTAGGGCAAGTGTCTAAACTTAGAAGCCAGGACATCAGACAAAACGGGGGGGGGGGTTATGGTCACTTGATTTGAATCAATATAGACTGAACTATGAAAGGCTCTATCTGAAAAAGCTAATGTCAGAGTGAAAGGCTCTGGACTTTATCCGGAGACACTAAATGTCCAAATGAGCCGATGTGTGAACACAGCAGGAGATCCTCCGTGGGATTCACTCATTAAGCTAGTGAGAGTGTTGATGATGTTTGTAACACACACAGACTCAAAAATGAAAAAAAAAACCTAAAGAATATAAATATCTCAGGATGAAAAATCAGTCCCATACATGTAGAAGACACCAGAAGATGTCAAGAGAGCTTTTGGTGATGTAGGCGGACGCTGGTGTCCATGTGCTGTAAACAAAAACAAGTGATCTCTGCACTGTAATTTCTACTTTACATCTTACCGCTGTCTGCTGCACCGCCAGACTGGTGAAAACATAACGTCCTTGTCAAAGTTAAATATTAAAAACTTCTACTTTCCCTGTAGCACTGGAGATGATCGCTGCATTGCACTTCAAACGGAAATGGACTCATTGCCCAACTTTGGCTTTTACTTGCTCAGTATCCCAAAACTGAAACTTCACGTAAGTGTGAGAGAGCTGGACTTGTCCCGAGAGCAGGAAATCTGCAATCTGTACATCACAGGGCACTCAAGTGTTGTCATGTAATGGGTGTTCAGGCTCACTGAAGTAGATGTGAGGGGACTAGGACCCAGCCGAGCATAAATGGCTCCCAATCACTTAGCTTCACAAGTAGATAATGGTTCAGAATGATGCTTCCTTTGCATTTGGATGGAGAGACTTCATTTTTTATGACTGTGGATGGCAATGGCGATGAAGAAAGAGCACTTAATAAGACACAAGATACTTAGCCACTTTTTTTCTGAATATGATTGCTTCTTTGGAGATATCGTGTTCGTGGATTACTCCACAGTGGCTCAAGATCCTAACTGGAGAGGCTTTCAGATAGTGGAAGATTTGGGTATTGAGTTGGAATGAGTTCCAGAGGAAGACTTTCCACACACAGGTTACACATGCACTGTTTATAGCTTCTGTGTCAAGGCTGCAGTCACATCTTTCCATTTGTTTTCACAAAGTCTTGATAAATGTAGGAACCGGCCAGCAGCGATGTGGGCTGCAAGGTGCTAACCACAACCCTGAAGGAGAGGATTTATGTCAATATTATTTTTTCTTCTGAACATTGATGTGTGGAAGTCGATGTTATTTTTACCGACTCGTGTGTCAGTGAAGGCGGGCTTTTTTTTGCCTTTTGAACCCTGAGGGAAGATACTACTTTTGGCTCCACCTCCGCCTCTGCAGGGAGGTCAAAGGTCATGGTCAACTAGAAAACAGCATCCCTGTCTTCCAGCTGAAGGATGTTCTCCCTGCTCGTGTTCGCCGCAGCACTTATCACACTGGGTGAGTGCAGCATGAGAGCAGCCTCAGTGGATAAATGCACTCTTGATGAGCGTGACCCAAACTTTAACATGAGGTAATTGGATTAATTAGCAATTGGGAGGTTTGTTTTGACTCCGTAGGCAGAAATGATCTAAATGGTAGAAGGAAAGTGCACCAGGGAGAGAAATGTTTAAAAGAAATGACATTGTGCAAGACTGGATGTTCATTGTGAGTCAGTTATGACTGTAATGTTTGTGCTGTCTGGCTCTGTTTCTGTCTGCCACCACAGAGTGTCTGTTTCTTCAGTGTGGGCGGCTGGCTGGGCGTGACCAGTGGCTCCTGCATCACCTGGCAATCAACTACTATCTGTTGCCAAACCTCCTGGTATTGTGCTTTGGCTAAAACTTGCCAGTGTAGAACCTTGTTTTTGATAACTTGTTGCCTCAGGATCACCTGCTTAGCTGCTCTGCTCCATCCCCCTCAGCCAGCTCCCCCTCCCACACTGCTCCCTGGGCTCCCTCATTCACATGCACTCTGACCTGCGCCCCTGGATTCCTCCACACTAGATTCCCCCTTCCCCCTTTGTGTCCATCTTCCCCCATTTGTTAGCGTTTTTTAGCTTTGAGTTCGTTACTGATAGTCACGTTGATTGCACATTCACTTGTATAAACACTGTTCATTGTAATAAATATTATTGTTATTTACTTCTTCCTGTGTCTATGTCTTCAACCTGCACATTAGTCTGAAACCACCAGTCAGACTGACACTGACTATGTTTACATACTATACCGATTAACACAAGTGTCTGAATAATAAGTAAATATGGTCATTCTCAACACAGGCAATAATGGAATTACATATTTTGAAGTATTTAAACCTTAGTTACATAATGTAGATAATAATGTATACCTCTTAATCGCATTACAATTTCCAATTACATTTTTCACAGCACTTTACATTAAACTTGTTCAACTTGATTGATTAATCAGACTATGCTCTGGAACATATGAACGTGAATATGAACGGGATATTATATTAGCAACTCATGTAAAAACTGTGATCGAAAACTTATTCTGAATAAGGTCAATAGTCCAAAAATTAGTGTGTCCATGTAAACATAGTCAGTAACAGTAAGATGTCGAAGAACACACAGAAATATCTCAATAAAACACATATAACACAATGAAGAGTTACGATGCAGAGAGTGCAACGTGAAAGTTAAGAGGGCACAACTAAAAGCTACAGCAGATCATAGCCTAGCCTAGTTCTGATGTAAGTGCATCACTACACTGAAACACGTTGCACCACACAAACCAGTGTAGAGATTAGTTACTAAACATTCACACCCAGTGGTATCAGCTACCAGGTGTAACGGTTGTGTAACAACTTGAACCTTCAGTTCAGTTCAGTACTATATTGTTCGCACCATAGCTAAAGTTTGCTTTGGAAATACACGACTGGTTTAGAGCTAAGTGGAAATATTATGTTGTCGACATATCTGACCTGAAACTATGATGCAAATCTTAAAGACTTTAAATGACATGTTACAAAATTAAAGCGACTTCACGTTCCATTGGTCCAGTGTGGGATGAAGAGGGAGGTTCATTACTCTGGTCCCTGACGTATCAAAGTGAAGGGAAAAGAACATGATTTCTCTCTGTGTTAATTGCTGAAGTAAATCAAGAGAAACATTTTTTTCTTGCACGCTTTCGTTTGCATCTTGTCATCAGTTTTTTTTTTTCTCTGGTGCAACTGTTCTATTTTAAAACTTCATATTTCAGTTGTCTTTGCGTGGCCAGAGACGTCATGAGCGACTATGGCGGAGCTGATTGTGCTGACGCTCACTTTCAAACTGTAATTTGTGCACGGTTAAGCTGAAATGTATGTTGATGAAATTAATTACTGCTGAAGTGAAGCAGTGACATAAGCTCTTCTGGGTGGTGTCTCATTTTCAGCCAGTCTGTGTGGCTCTCACTCTGCATTTGTTTGGTGTGGATAGAAGATGTCACGTTGAGCTTTTTTTTTTGGGACGGTGTGATTTCCCGACAGCTTGACTCATGGTTCTGACTCATTAGCTTCCTGCGCTGCCAGAATGAGCCTCATCAATCGTAACCCACAGCACAAAAGAGCTGCTCTCTCCCTACCTGGCTGTTATCACTCTATTTAATCTGTAACACAACATAGAAACAGCGTGGCTTTACTTAGTGTAGGAAAATAAATAAAAAACACAGGAAGATATTTTGAAAGTGATAGCTTTTTTGAGAGTGTTTCCCTGATTTATGTCATTCAGGCTTTATCAGGAAGGCAAACTAACACTGGCAGCTCACGTAGGCACATTTGTATGCAAACAGTGTGGGCTGTAGATTTGAGCAATGTGGTTTTAACAAAAACCAAACACATATTGGAAAGAAATGACAGTGACCTGTGAATCAGTGGCCATAGGGTTTTATTTTGATACACAGGGACTAGGAAATGTGACCTAGTACTTCAACTTTTCTGTTCCAACAATACATACATTTAACTGGCTGAAAGATCTAAACCTCTAAAAGCCTTAACTTAACTAAGTTCTGGGAGCATCCAATAATATCTCTGAAAACAAGCAGGATTTGGTTTCACACCGCACACGGTTTCAGTCTTCACACATAAGGGCACAGTGAAAAGAGCCGGTTACCTAATTGAGAAGATGGAGGTGCAGCCAGTTGCCTGCAGCTCTTCATCTAACAGCTCACTGTGGCTGCTCCATCTTGTTCCATTATTCCATTATTATGAGCACCCTGCAAATAAATGAATATTACAGTACTTTTACCTGTGGGTCATAGGCTCATTAACCATTGTCTTAACTCCTTCAGTGATAGATAGTGACCAAAAGAGTGCGAAACACATTGAATACAATTAGACAATAGGTTGTTACGATACAAAAAGTGTAAAGTGCAAGTGCAAAATAGGTTTAAGCAGATCATCCTATTGGTTGCACAAACGGTAATATTATTGTTGATGTGAGAGATAGTAACAAAAAAGACATTTATCCTTCCATT
>NC_061489.1:7332529-7347529 GCF_022539355.2 Hippoglossus stenolepis
CTCTACCAGTTGGGACAGAGGGTGAAGTCAGAGATGTGAATCTGATGAAGTCATTTTAAAAGCAGCGCACGTCTAATCTGTGTCCTGACCACAGCAGGTGTGTGTGTGTGTGTGTGTGTGTGTGTGTGTGTGTGTGTGTGTGTGTGTTTGAGAGAGAGAGAGAGAGAGAGAGAGAGAGAGAGAGAGAAGAGAGAGAGAGAGAGAGAGAGAGAGAGAGAGAGAGAGAGAGAGAGAGAGAGAGAGAGAGAGAGAGAGCAGTAGAGGGAGGAAGAGAAACAGACAGAAGCAAACAGATAGAGTTAGAGTGAAGAGGAAGGAGGGAGAAATGTTTCTTTCTCTGGATAACACCTCCACCACCACCACCACCACCACCACCTCCACCTCCACCACCTCCACCAGCCGCAGCTCGGATCTGGACGAGAGGTGACCGGGTCTGGGGGAAGGTGAATGTGTGCACGCGTGCATGAGTGTGTCTGTGTGTTTGTGCGTGCGTCGTGCGTCTGGCGGAGGGACTGCGGGAGCAGGAGCGAGCCTCACAACTTCCCTCCGCTGTGCGCCGCTCTGCCCTCGGTGGTGTCGCCGCCTGACTCCCTCTTCTCCCCGGGACACATGCAGGCAGCTGGCGCGGTGAGATGTGAAGAGGCTTGAAGTATGGCATGCAAACATGGTGTCTGCCAAGAAGAAGGAGATGGTGACAGCAGCGACGCGTCCCGCTTTTATTCGGACCCTCTTCTACTTTTTCTGTTTGGCGACTTGGTGAGTGCCCCCGTGCGCAGTGTCTCTGTCCGTGGTGCTGAAACCTCCTGCTCGGACGGATTCATTTGCTTTTCTCCTTTTCCTTTTTAGCACCTTTTTCTTGTTCTGGTATCCTGAATAGTTTTTTCTTTTTTTTAATCTAGTGTAAAGAAAGGCTCTGGTCAGACCAAGAAGGATGAGAGGATCTATCCGGAGAATTTTACGCGCATTTTAGACCGACTTCTGGACGGATACGACAACAGGCTTCGACCTGGGTTTGGAGGTATGAAAAAGTAAAAGTATAAAAAAAAAAGAAAAAAAAGAGCCATTGGAAACACCCAGAACATTAGGCTTAAATAAAGGATAGAACCACTTATTAATGAACTCTTTTATGCCATATGATGTTAAAAACGTTAAATGTAATAGGGCAGCCCTAAACAGGAACACAACTTCATTTTCACCTTAGTGCTGTATGAAGTTAAAACGACTTTACTCTCTTTAGACCTCCAGTTGTGATCAACAAATCCTCCCTTTAACTATTGACAGTAATAATAATAATAAAATTGTAAAAAGTCACCCCCCCCCCCCCCCCACCCCCCACCCTCCTCTATCCCTCATTTCTCTCTCCCCTCACACCAACCGGTCGAGGAGATGGCCGCCCACATTGAGTCTGGTTCTGCTAGAGGTTTATTCAAGTTAAAATAAAGTTTTCTTCTCTCCACAGTCACCAACGTGTTTGAACATTTGGGTTTCTCTATAATATGGTTTATATGTGAAGTACCTTGAGATAATGTTGTGATTTGGCACTATATGAATCAAATTGAGTTACAGTAACAGTATAATAAGATATTCATGGTGTATCTTCACCTCTCTGTGTGGGAGTGACTTGCATCATGCACCATGTAACATTGTTGCTTTGTGGTCAAGTTGAAGCTGATGTTAAACCATGTTTCAGACTTGATCCTGCAGGCTGTAAGCCCGGCAGTTTTTGCCTTCTGGAGAGAGGGGGGCCTCTAAGCTCGCACGTTTTAAATGAATGCAGTTATATAACCATGTGTATATGTTATGTTGCGGGACAAACGCTTAATGCACAGTTCAAGTGCTAAAAGTGCGGATTTGGCTTTCTTACATCATGTCTGCAGCCACGACACGTTAAGCAGCAGCAGCAGCATTATTCTAACAGTCGCTGCTTTGACTGAGTAAAGCAGCCTGTTAACAGAAATGCGCACATATATCCAGGCTCACTGACTGTAGCCTTGCTTATCCCCGCATGTCTGCCTCGACATTCATTAAATGAGAGGGAGGAAAAAAGAAAATCAAACAGGATTATGTATTTACATCTTTTAAGCATTTATTCCACTTCCATTTTGCAGAGGCACTATATACGTCTATGGATGAGATAAGCTATTGCATGTCTTTTGGGTTTGACCCTGATGGGTTGTAGGCCTATAAACTGTTTATACTCAAGTGTGAATAAAAATGTTTTCTTTCTATGACTGGACTGTGGCACGAAAGGCTTTAAAACAGGAAACAGCTATTAAATGGGGCACTTGTTGTCGTTTTTACTTTTTTATTCACTAGGTCCTGTGACTGAAGTCAAGACAGATATTTATGTGACAAGTTTTGGGCCTGTTTCGGATGTTGAAATGGTAAGTATATCCCACTCTTAATGTAATTAAACAAATGTCCATTTATGTGTTGGTATCCGGAGGAAAGACCCCAACTGGGCCCCAAGTTGTTAGGGACACAACATCCAGGTCTGATCAGCCTGTGGTGCCCTAGCAGAGGCTGTCTTGTGATTAAAAAGCTGAACCACAGCTGATGAAATGTTTCTAACATCTGCTGGTGGTCCCTCATATCTGTTGGTGGTTGGCAACTTATCATCAAACTACCACCTTGTCCTAGGTTCATGTTTAAAGTGGTCATTATACTTACATGCACCTAAATGTGTTTATTGGAGAAGATAGAGATCAGCTGAACTTTAATGATGGGGACTTTCATGCCGTTGCTGGGGAAGAAAACACTTTCCATTATCTATTTCAGTGGAAAAGCATTTGTTTTTCTAAGTAGACCTCCTTCAAGATGAATGCCAAAACTCATAAACCAGTATCACTACACCGACCTACCTACCTTAAATGCTTTCCCTTGGTTTGGTCAATGTTCCTCGTTTAGGAGTACACAATGGACGTATTCTTCCGTCAGACGTGGGTCGACCGGAGGTTGATGTATGAGGGCCCGATTGAGATTTTAAGGCTCAACAACCTGATGGTGACCAAGGTGTGGACACCAGACACGTTCTTCAGGAACGGCAAGAAGTCCGTGGCTCACAACATGACGGCTCCCAACAAGCTCTTCCGCATCATGAAGAATGGCACCATCCTCTACACCATGAGGTACTAAAGAATACCTAACTCCACCACCTTATTTACATCACTCAATCAATTGATAGGTGATATTTAAAGCCCAATCCTTAGTCTGACCATGATCACATAATTTGGGTCATAAAATATGTGTCTATTTTCGTCTCTTTGATCACAATATGCTAATTCCTGATGGAAAAACGGACTCTTTACAAACTTGTGTTCTACATTTACGTTTGTGCTCATTAAAAGAATATGAGAGGAGAAATACAGACTTTGTTTAATTTAAAGCAGCCAGGCAGATTTCCTGTGAAATCCGAGCCAGGCTGGCTGTGTAAACAGTGTGGAGGCAGTGCAGTGCAGAGGCAGTCAAACTAAACCTTAAATCCAATTAAAGCACTCAATTAACTGATCCTTTGCCTTTTTAGTGAAAATGGTCTGGAAAAAGTAAAACACTAACCTTTTAAGTATCAATAAACTACTGTTACACACTAAGATATACATTTCTCTCAGATATTAGTTTGACGAAGTGCATACTAACTGTTCATTTCTCTATGAAATGTCATCACAAGTTTCATTTTCATTAGAAGTGGTATGAAGTGAAACCCACATGAAACAGTATTGATTGGACGGTAACTACCTGTCTCACAGAAACCATTGATGAATGTGTGTGTGTGTGTGTGTGTGTGATTGATGTTGTTTCTGAAACAGGTTGACGATCAATGCCGAGTGTCCCATGAAGCTCGTGGACTTCCCCATGGACGGACACGCATGCCCGCTCAAGTTTGGAAGTTGTAAGTTTGTGTGTGTGTGTGTTCGTGTGTGTGGTCCGGGTATTATTAATTTACACAGTCACATTATGGGGACTTGTCTTTCTTATGGGGCCAGAAAGCAAGTCATCATAATGTAAATCATCATAGTTCAAGATGAAGACATGTTTTAAGGTTTGGTTTAGGTAGAGTAGGGGTTGTGTGTGTGTGTGTGTGTGTGTGTGTGTGTGTGTGTGTGTGTGTGTACTTTTCAAAGACGCTAGAGTCAGTGTTTCCTTTGCATTACTACTAAATAGACGTAAACAAACAAACACCCTCGTGTCTGCCTCCCCACTTAACATCACATGAGTCTATGAGCCCCGGAAATTCAAACAAAAAGCAAGTAATGCACTACGAGTAACAACGTTTCAGAAGAGTCTCCACTTTGTGTAAGTTCACCAGGATTCATATGGTTTTGTTTTCAAAAGTTAAAGTTAGGTTGAAGCTGTTATCCATTTAGTGACAAATTTTGGTGAGAGGGAGCAATGATAAAATAAAAATGATCAATCTCATACTATATATATCAATTTCTTATATAAAATATATCCCAAAACAGCTGGAAGCAAATACCATTTGTCCAAGTCTGTTTTAGTTGCAAAGGTTTCTTGATTTATGTTTGAAAAATATATTAATATTTACAAAAGCTACGTTTTTTATTTATAAATGTCGGAAGGTGAGCAAGTGTCTTATAATCTTTTCCTCTGTTTTTCAGTTTGAGAGGATGATTTACTGATTTCACATTCAGATATTGTAAATCTCTCTTAAAACCCTGCGCTCACACTTAAATATACGCTGCTTGTGCTTAGATTTTCTGCCCTCCAGCTTCAGCTCTTCACCTCGTGCTCATGCTGCTTCTGTGTGAAAAGTTTGTTCACGGATTTGTGCTCTGCTCTTGAATTTTTTTTTTTGTGAAACAAATCTGTCAAACTTTCCCAACCATTCGAATGCCAGTTGTAGTATTGATTAATTAAATTGTCCTGCCCTGAGAGCATTTGGAAATCATACGTGAAATCAACATCCTGCTCTCAAACTGAAAGACCACACTCTTAAATAGAGAGGGGGAAAAAAACAGTCTCTCACATATCAAATATTTGTCCTGACATTATAAAAGTTAAAATGTAACTACTAAAGCTCAGTCACATGACTGTCCTCTGCTTGGAGCTGAACTGGATGCTGTATAACAGGATCAGCTAAAGAACTGAACACTTCATCAGACACAAATCAACTGAATGCTAATACTAAATAATGAAGTATTTCATTCTTCATTGTGAACAATGAAGCCCTCACTCAGCACCAGTGTTTCGAGAGGGCCTACTGGTCAGCAGAAATGACTTATCTCAAATAAAGGAGTTTCTCACATAATGTGGCTCCGTCTTATCAGAGTCGAGCAGCGATTTAAAGATTACATCTGCAGGAGAGAGGAAGGGAAAAGACAACGAGTCTGCCTTCACACCCGCCCAATCTTCCGTCAGTGACATTGCAGAGGACAAATTCACATCTCTCAGTTATTGTCATCCTTCTCCCCCTCCTCACACTCCTCCTTTCACCATCCTGCTCTGCTGCAGCTTTAGCCTCCAGTCAGGAGGAAGCGAACATGGATCTGATGTGGCCTGAAGCGAAGGAAAGGTCAGAATCCCTTCCTCTGCCTCAGGATAGCACAGACCTATGCAGCTATTTTCCATAGCTGGTGTTTGTGTGTATGTCTGTGTGTGTGCCTGCTAATTTTCTCTCAGTCTGCCCTGTCTTCAGTTTTCCCAACTCCATCACTCTCTCTCTCTCTCTCTCTCTCTCTCTCTCTCTCTCTCTCTCTCTCTCTCTCTCTCTCTCTCTCTCTCTCTCTCTCAGTCTCCTTCTCTGTTTCTCCATCTGGACTCTAGACTGCGCAGGCACTGCATTTCCACTCCATGACACACCACAGTCATTTCATTTTGGCAACACAGTTGGTATCCAGCCGAAGTGGAGTCCCATAGGGAGTGGTAGGCTAAGACGACTGGCATTTTGTCGTGGGCCCACAGACTGGTCAGCCCAACCAGAACAGCAAAGTACTATAACTCTCTTTTCTGGGTTGGTAGCGTGCTCCAATCCTTCTGGGCTGTGGGCTTCAACTTCTCTTTAAAACAAAGGGTTTTAATATACTCCTGTCTCCATTTAATGAACACCAACACACCAGCAAAACAGTACATAACTCTGGGAATTCACACAGGCCTCTCAGCTTCTCCAGAATGAGGCTACTCCACCATGTAACACCCTGTTCTACATAAAACAATGGCAGGTAGGAATCAATTAATTCCCTGACAAGGGAAAATGCAGCGGTAACATAATGGCTACACATGAAAATATATAAATGAAACACTAATTCATTCTAAATGACAATGACACAATGATGTACTTAAAAGTACTTAATTTAGCATATGCACAAAAAGGCTGTGCAATTATTCCTTCTGAAATATATAATTTAATCAAAAGTAACCCCAGAATATAATGTGTACCATAACTATCCTATCAGACATAATGCATGAGTTGGAAAAATACCACAATGAACTTTAGCTCCATCATGTTGCATCGATTTGGAGCTAAACAAGAATGGGATTAGAAAGAGTGGATTGGAAGTTGTCTTTTTTTAAATCAGCAAATATATAGAAGCAAAGATATAAAGCCGTCAGTGCCAGTTCAGGGTTATATGATGAAAAACCCTCCTTGGCAGTCAACTACAATAAAGTCTGGAGAAACCTGCACTGTAATCTTATTTTCTTCGCAGAATAGTAAATTCATTACTGCAGAGTTTCCTTGCGTTTGAATGGAGGTGATGGGTCAAACTGCCTTAAAGAGCTGATAGCCTTAAAAATTAATGAGAGAGTTCTATTATCCTGCGATGTTGCGTCCGAAGCTCTTTCCACTGCCAGGAACACAATTCTTTGAGAAACAATGAGCAGGAATAATTTGGGTTTACAATCCTCCAAACTAAATATCACAGTCAGCATTTTGGTTCGTAACTTTACTTGATCAAACTTAAAGCTGCAACAATCAATATCTATATTTTAACAAGTATCACTTGTAGTGGAAACCCCACAAAAAATAATTTCCTGACTCTGCTGTTCCACTTCGGCTCTGTGGAGGGTTTCAGTGTCTTTTAACTCATTGTTTTCACTGCTCCCATTAACCCGTTACTGCAGCAGCAGGCAGTTGTTTTTACTGATGATCCTGTCACTGTCTATTAACTGATTCTGGAAATAACTCCAAGTGTTGAGACTAAATTATAACAGTGAAGTTGTTGTGAAACCAAAACATTGAGCTAAACAATAAAACACTCCTTGAAGAGGAGGAGCTGTCAGGTGATAACTTCCCAACAGTTTGTTACACCTGAGTCACACCTTTTAGATACAGGTAGTCATGTGACCCATTGTTAAATTTGAATTGTGATTGTAGCTGCTTGTTGCATGTTTGCATTTGAATCCATAAGATTAGATAAGATAAGATAATCCTTGGCTTTATTACTCCCACAGTGGGGGACCTTTTTCAAGTTGACTCGACATGAGTCTTTCTTAAAAGCTAACGGCATTGTTAGAGTTAGTTAGTGCTTATATTTCATTTATTTCAATGAATTATTCTGAGATTCAGTGAAAAGTTAAAAATGCCCTGTCTCACAATGATAGAGGGAGAAAAAAAAAGCCTGGATTCCTCCTTGATCTGGGTTCTTCTTGGGGTCATGCCCCACCCCTCCACAAAATATCATGGAAATCGATTGCACAGTTTTTGTGTAGTCCTTCTAAATAACTAACGATAGTAACGGACGATACCTCCCTGATGGAGGTAACAACATGTGAACTGAAAGACTAGAAAGGAGAACGGTGGCAAGAGGCAGAAGTTTTCCATGAACCCCTATAAAGTGTATAAACGTATGTGAATGGACTGACTGACAACACCATACAGTACATGCATGCACACACTTATGCAACAACATACGCAGGTTCACATTATGACTGTAAATGACTCACACCGGTGTGTCTTTGCTGTCTGCCCACAGATGCCTATCCCAAAACGGAAGTGATCTATACTTGGACCAAAGGGCCTCAGCATTCGGTGGAGGTGCCCCCCGAGTCCTCCAGCCTCGTTCAGTATGATCTCATCGGACAGACGGTCTCCAGTGAAACCATCAAATCCATCACCGGTGAGACTTGCTCGTCCTGTCACCATTTTGAGTTATCAGCTGAGAAACGCTTCCAAGTGAAATGGCTGCAGAAATGATGTGATGAGATTAGTTGTTTACGTCACACTAACACAAAATATGAAATCTGGTCAAACCTGGTATTTGCCAACTCTACATTGTGACATCTGACTGGACAACGGGAAAAGTATCGATCTCCTAATTCTGGAAATCTTTGTCTGTCTGTTGTATGTGGTTGTTGGCTTCACAAGTGTCATATGTATTGTTAAGGGGCCCAAGGAAGAGCAGTTTTAAATTTGGTGAGCTTTGATATGTGATAAGCTTCACCAGACTCTGAATTAAACAGGTGAACATGTGTTTGTGCAGCAGCGGTGCAGCGGAGCTTCAGGGTTCTGTGGCCCCACAGCCGGCCTTTACTTGATGTGGCTCAATTACTGCAGGTCACTTTGACAGTTTCAGAGAGAAAGCTGCAACCAGCACAACCACAGGTCAAGCAAACAGCCCGAACAGGCAGGTTTGGAACAGGCCCTGCACCAGTTGTACAGACGCAGCTCAGGAGGTAGATACTGGAGGGGTTTGGAGCTTTGACTCTTGCAGACATGAGAGCGCAGACAGCCTTGTGACATCAAACGCTGTTAACATCACATGTGGAGGTATTCCAGACGGTCTTCTAGTTCACATAAATACTGGAGGATACGAAAAAAGATTTTGGCAGCAGAGAGTGGGAACAGGTGGCATCTGTCCATTTTGGGTGAAAATGGATAGGGGGGGTTTCTAAAATGTAGACGAGTATGAAAAAACGAAGAAATAAAGTGAAAAGTGACGTCTGTCTGAAGACGTGTTCACTGAATATCTGTCAGACTGCGACTTTCAACTCTTTGTTACTAATCAAACTAATTCATTTCTCCTCATCCTCCAGGTGAATATGTGGTGATGACGGTCTACTTCCACTTGAAACGTAAAATGGGCTACTTCATGATTCAGACGTATATCCCCTGCATAATGACAGTAATCCTCTCCCAAGTGTCCTTCTGGATAAATAAAGAATCAGTCCCGGCACGCACAGTCTTCGGTATGTATCGTGATCCTGCACAGCCCCACTCCTCCTCTCTGTTTACTTATATGATGCCTCCATGCAAACAGAACAGAGCTGGAGTGTGTGTCCACTCTGCACAACAACGCGATGCTACAGTGTGCGCTGATTATGTTAAATACAATAGCTGTTTTTTTTATTTAAAAAATCATGAAATACAAATTCACTTTTATTAGTTTAAGAACTGGTGTGAAATGTGTAAAAAATCATTTTGAGCATCTCCCAGGCAAATATGCCTGAAGCAAGAAATTTGGGTCGACAAAAATAGTTTTAAATGGTGAATTATATAAAATCTTCTCCAGATTTTATAAGTATACCTCTGAAATTTGTTTAAATGTAATGAAAGCTTTTAGATATAAATGCAGGGTAAGATAAATAAAGAGGTTGTTATAGACAAGAAACCTGGAGAATCATGTTAGGTATTTACAGATCGTTCATTTTACATGGAAAGAATAATAAATAAATGTTAAGGTGCTGTATGCACAACTGACTTGATATGATGTACAAATACTAAGCAGATTAAAAACCGAACATTGGGTAAGTGAATAATAATAAATAGTAATAATTATAAGGAGACACAGCGGTGAGGTTGCTCTGGTATAAAGTGAAACAGCAAGATTGTCCTGGGAAATGTCTATTATCGTTATTCATTTTAAACAGAGGCCTCGGACAAAATTATTGTTTCTTCCTTATTATTATTATCAGTTTTTTTTATGAAATACTAAATCTAGTTAGCAGCATTGTTGGGCAGTAAATAATATCCATTACAGTCATGCCACACTGATTACTTTTTTCCATTATGAGTAGTGTAGGGAATAGTTACTAATTACAGCAACGCTCCATTACTTTGACGCATGGCTGGGCCTGTTAGCTGTTCGTAGGAGTTTGATGATGGGTTAATAGCACTTTGGTGTCTGTGAGTTCAGTTGATAGACCGGTCCGGGTCATTACAATATTTCAGCTGCATAATTAGTGATGCAATCTAATAAGATAAGATAATAAAGGCTTTATTAATCCTGTAAAAAATGATTGTGCCAGCTTACTCCAAGATTACAGAAACATCATTTACAATAGAATAGAGTATAATAAAACAATAGACTATTAAGTCAAGAAACTTTAAATGAAAATGATTAGAAATATAAAGTGTAGTATATTTACAAAAGCTAAAGCTAAAATATAAGAAGTTACATCTGACAGTAAACTAACACTAAACTACAGTGGCAGTAAGTAGTAATGATCATAAGAGTAATATTGCACATAATGTTGGTATTCTTTTTTCTCAGTTACTGAATTCTATTAGAATGCTATGCGTATAATATATTACCATTAAAGGGAGTTACAGCTGTTACATTGCTTTTGAACATCATTACATTCACTCACATTTTGTTCCATCAACAAACATATTTTTATATTTTCACATTTCGACAGATGCTGTATTATACAATCTTTTCTACAGTATCAGTTGTTTTCAGTTTTGGCCTGTGACCTACTTTATCGCTCCTCTGGTTCTACCGGCTCTCTGTCCTAAAATTGAAAAAAAGAACAAAACTTTACCCAGTGTTGGTCTGCTTTGTTGTTTGAGTATTTAGGGACGTCTCCTTTGAGCAGTTTGTTGACCACGTTCTTCCACTTTTGTTGATGGAGAGTCATTCACAGATAATGATGCTGATACTTGATCTTGAGAGCAGTTCTAATAAATGGTTTTGTGGAGCCTGGTTTTTCGGGAGGCAATTTAACGTCATCAAGAGCAATGAAACAGAAAGAAAAACAAAACAGTGTTAGAGGCGATGAATGATTCCCAGAACAGACATGTCGACTGTATGTGATGCCACGGACATGTTTGTTGTTCTAAAAGAATATAACCATCATTTCTTTATTTAATAGTGTCGGGGGTTTTATGTATTTTATCTTTGTATTTCACTAAAGCTTCAAAGATCAATTATAAGCCGGTATTAGGGTTTGATGGGTTGTTGTGAAAAATCTCATTTAATGTGATGGGCATGTTGTTGGCATTTATTCAAACTGTGGCAACATACTGAATCACTAATCGTGACGAAACAACCAATCTCCCTAATGGCTTCCTCCCGCAATGTCACCTGTTTCCTTTCAGCGTGCGTCTGACACGGTGTGAATCTTTTCTGTTGACTGCACAGTTTGTGTATTGAGTGGGTGCAGAAAACCGCTGTGTGACCAGGTGTGTGGGTTCAAAAAGTGTGAACCTGTGCGGTGCAGTGCAATAAAGCAGTAGAGGATGAACGCGGCTCTCCTGCAGTGTCCAGTGTAGCTGACAGTCCAGCTGCCCTGCCCCTGCCGTCAGGGCCCAGCGTGACGGAGACGTCACAGCAGCACAACCACTGTTGTCTCAGTGGAGCCTCTGAGGCGACGTAATTCCTGCTCTTATCTGCTGCATTTGGGAGTGTGTGTGTGTGTGTGTGTGTGTGTGTGTGTGTGTGTGTGTGTGTGTGTGTGTGTGTGTGTGTGTGTGTGTGTGTGTGTGTGTGTGTGTGTGTGTGTGTGCGGCTGCGCTGGGTGAGGTTGGGGGTGGGAAGGGAGGATGGCGAGCCATGTTTGGATTTGTCCATTTCTTTTCTGCACTTACTGTTTTGACTTCTCGTCTTGGAGACTCCGCCAAAGTGTCATGTTTAGAGTTTATCAGGACGACAAACAGGAGGAAGGATTACAGTTGGAACCTCTTGGCTTCAGATGGAGGGGCATTTTTGAGTGTGCAGATGTAGAGCAAAGTATAATGTCTTCTTTAGTCACCAGTGATGGAGATGAATGAGCATATGGAATAGTTGATAGTTGTGAAATTCACACACACATACACACACACACACACACACACACACAAATATAGTGTATGTATAAATGACAGTTCCTGCTTCAGGGGATAGTTATGTCCTGTAGGCTTCCTAATTTAGAAACAATGTACTGAGCACATTGAGGTCAAACCGTGTCATGTTGTCAAAGGGACTTTTCCAAGAAAATAGCATCATAAAGAGCTGAAGTCATGACGTTACGTCTGGACTTGCCTCTGCTCCGCCAGCTTATGTAACATCTTATTCAGGATTTCTATTACATAAAAAAAATAAAAGATGAAGCCTTTTCCTGCTGTTTCATTTTCATATTCCACAAATCAGAGATTTTAACAAAAATACACAACAGTTACTTTGTGAGCACTGAATCAACTACAGATCCCACTTGATTTGTCAATATCCATAAAACTGTCAATTGTCAATTCTAGTTTTTTAAAAGCTGTAATGAACCTGCAGGGCTTATGGAAAATTCCTTTAGTTTAGAGCTGCTTCAAAAAGAGATATTGAATTAACAACATTTAAATCTAAAATCCAGTTCTTGTCTGAAACTTGAAAAGAAAAGGAAAAGACATCAAAATAAGCATCGGAATATGTAGAGTTCCATTACACTTATCAACCATGAGAGTTTCTGCTTACGTTGAGAACAGCTTTGTATTAGAGGTTGATATCCTCAGTCTGTGGCCTCCAGCCACAGTTCACCTATCAATGTCATCCAACTGGTTTTGATTGACAGGTAATTATATGGCAGTCACGTCCGGGCACAGGGGATGAATTTATGTTGGGCAAGGACTCTGCAGCACAGATTGTTCCAGATCTCCAACGGAAAGGGGATTTTCTCCAAATTACATAATTGCTATTGGTTGATAACAGCAAGGACGAATGATGAGATACAGGCTTATACTTTAACCTTTTGTTATTGGTCACAATATGACCTTGTGTGCTGGTCAAAACTGTGTCTTGTTTTATTTTTGTGGTTCTAGTCGTGGTAGTCCTCTTACAAGTGAATGCGGAACATTACATTCAGTCCAAAGATGGACCATCTACTCATTTCACTACATTCTTTAGATCTATGTTGTATAAACTCTTTTCTTTGCACCAAAATAATCCTATTGAGTGAATTAAACCTGATTGGGTAAAGCAGTTTGGCCTGAATCCCAGTGAAAGAGGCAGGAAAAAGCAGAGGAGGATCAGTACTATCATGAAACCTAGCGCTCTATACACTTGTTAGCCTGGTTAGCCTTAGCTTTATCCTCCAGATGCCTTTTTTCAGTCAGTTTGTGCATCTTTGGGCTTATTTAAAACTGCACTAACCATGAACCATGGATGAAGAAGAAGATGCTGCTCCTAGTGATGAATTCACTGATTTGTTTTTCATCTCATTGTCATTGGTTTTAAATATTGTAAGTTATTAGTGTTTTTGATTCACTCTAGTTGCTGTTATCAACCTTACCTCTAACAATGAGTAGGAGGAGACCAAAATAAAGCACATCCATACTACTACGTTTTCATTTGATAACGCATCAACTCTGCTTTGGATACACCTGGCAAACACACTACTACTACTACAACTTCAGTCGCTAACACAGAGAAGTTTGGAAACGCTGCTCGCCCCGTTTTAGTTTGAAAATAAGCTTCGTTTTAGTCTGGCAGAAACGGAGGTATTTGGAAACCATGCATAGACACTGGCATAGACACCGCTTGTTGATTGGACTCTTTTTGGTCACGACATAGTCCTTAGCTGAATCGTCATGTTCCTAACACACGCCCCCTTACGGAAGTGAACAACTGCCATGAGCCTCAGCTACCAGTGTAGAAGGCAACATGCATAATCAATTACAAGCGTTGTTGACCCTGTTGTCTGTGTTAACAGCAGTTGTACTATTAATTTCTCAATTATAATGATACTTATACATACATGTATATATATATATATATATATTATATTATTCGAGCAATTCCCTTTCACACCACCATGCCCAGTGTAGCTAAGCAGTCGCACGCGGTTTCAGGTGTGTTATTATGAACAGGGATTTAAACTGATATGGAGCCAATACGCTTGTGTGGACAGAGATTGAAGTAGTTTGAAAGCTAAAACTTAAGTTTCAAATGACAATGTAGTATTATGGATGATACAGTCCCTAAGTAGCCAGGAACACAACTCAAAATGAATACTAATGTTGCTCTATGTCAGCTTTTGTGTAAATAAAGATACAAAACACTGAAAAAATAACAAATCCGTTTATGCAGGCGGAAATACAATGTGTTCTTCATCTGCCATTTCAAAGGGCCAAATACATTTGGCTCATCATTAACCCTTCTGCATTCAGTTAATGAAATATGCTGATGAGAACAAAGTAATGTCCACGGGTTATTAAACAATGTGCAAATGATCAGCAACACCATTTATTTAGCAATGACATGAAGAAAATGTTATTCAGATTTTATTTATAGCTGCCTCTTTTTCAAAAATGACTTATTTTTAAATGAGAAATATTACAATTTGATATAATGAAATTAGAATTTCTGGACTTCCAGCATATAGGGCTGTATATGAAACACTTTGTAGGAACAGGTTTATATGGCTGACATTGTTCTTTTTGTCTTTGTAATTAAAGGCATCACCACTGTCCTGACCATGACGACACTCAGCATCAGCGCTCGCCACTCCCTTCCCAAGGTCTCCTACGCCACTGCCATGGACTGGTTCATCGCTGTCTGCTTTGCCTTCGTCTTCTCTGCCCTAATTGAGTTTGCTGCTGTAAACTACTTCACCCAAACGCAGATTGAGCGGGCCAAAAAGAAGCCGGCCAAATGTCCCCCGGTTCCGCAAACCACGCCTGTCAAGGTCAAGGACACCGAGGAAGTGCTGCAGGTGATTTTTGTTTCCCTCAAAGTGGCTGTGGCAAATAACCTGATAGCACTTTACTTCAAGGAGCACTTACACAGCATGTCCCTTATTATGTGCTTACTGTATCTGGCCTTTAGCCTACACCTTTATAGCCAGGAGTGGGGCTGCCTGAGG